>NC_054478.1:143150020-143322520 GCF_017639515.1 Carcharodon carcharias | reverse complement strand
CACCCCGTACACACACAGAGAATCACAAACCACCCCATACACACACACACACAGGATCACAAACCACCCCATACACACACATACACACAGGATCACAAACCACCCCAAACACAGACACACAGGAACACAAACCACCCCATACACACACACACACACACAAAGGATCACAAACCACCCCATACACACACACACACACACAGGATCACAAACCACCCCATACACACACACACAAATACACACACACACACACACAGGATCACAAACCACCCCATACACACACACACACACACACACACACACACACACACACACAGGATCACAAACCACCCCTTACACACACACACACACACACACACACACAGGATCACATACCACCCCATACACACACACAGGATCACAAACCACCCCGTACACACACAGAGAATCACAAACCACCCCATACACAGACACACACACAGAATGACAAACCACCCCATGCACACACACACAGAATCACAAACCACCATACACACACACATACACACACAGGATCACAAACTTCCCCATACACGCACACACAGGATCACAAACCACCCCATACACACACACACACACGATCACAAACCACCCCATACACACACACACACATGATTACAAACCACCCCATAAACACACACACACACAGGATTACAAACCACCCCACACACACAGGATTACAAACCACCCCATAAACACACACACACACACAAGATCACAAAAGCCCACATACACACACACAGGATCACAAACCATCCCATACACACACACACACACACACACACACACACACAGAGGATCACAAACCACCCCATACACACACACACGGGATCACAAACCACACCATACGCACACACAGAATCACAAACCACCCCATACACATACACAGGACAACAAACCACCCCGTACACACACAGAGAATCACAAACCACCCCATACACAGACACACACACACACACACACACACACAGGATCACAAACCACCACAAACACACACACATACACACACACAAAATTAAAACCACCCCATACACAGACACACAGAATCACAAACCACACCATACACACACACACACACACACACACACACACACACACACAGAGGATCACAAACCACCCCATACACACACACAGGATCACAAACCACCCAATACACACACACACACACACACACAGGATCACTAACAACCCATACACAGACAGACAGAATCACAAACCACCCCATACACAGACAGACAGAATCACAAACCACCCCATACACACACACACACATAATCACAAACCACCCCATACACACACATAATCACAAACCACCCCATACACACACACAGAATCACAAAGCACCCCATACACACACACAGAATCACAAAGCACCCCATACACACACACAGAATCACAAAGCACCCCATACACACACACAGAATCACAAAGCACTCCATACACACACACACACACACACACACAGAATCACAAACCACCCCACACATACACACACACAGAATCACAAACCACCCCATACACACACACACAGAATCACAAACCACCCCATAGACACACATAATCACAAACCACCCCATACACACACACACACACACACACACACACACACACACACACACACACACACACAGGATCACAAACCACCCCATACACACACACACACACACAGAATCACAAACCACCCCATACACACACACACACAGGATCACAAACCACCCCATACACACACACACACACACACATACACACACACCCACACACAGGATCACAAACCACCCCATACACACACACACAGGATAACAAACCACCCCATACACACACACACAGGATCACAAACCACCCCATACACACACACACACGGAATCACAAACCACCCCATACATACACACACACACACACACACACACAGAATCACAAACCACCCCATACACACACACACGCACACACACACACACACACACAGAATCACAAACCACCCCACACATACACACACACAGAATCACAAACCACCCCATACACACACACACAGAATCACAAACCACCCCATACACACACACACAGAATCACAAACCACCCCATACACACACACACAGAATCACAAACCACCCCATACACACACACAGAATCACAAACCACCCCATACACACACACACACACACACACACAGGATCACAAACCACCCCATACACACACACACACAGGATCACAAACCACCCCATACACACACACACACAGGATCACAAACCACCCCATACACACACACACACAGGATCACAAACCACCCCATACACACACACACACACACACACACACACACAGGATCACAAACCACCCCTTACACACACACACACACACACACACACACACAGGATCACAAACCACCCCATACACACACACACACACACACACACACAGGATCACAAACCAACACATACTCAGAATTACAAACCACCCCATACACACACACACACAGAATCACAAACCACCCCATACACACACACACGCACACACACACTCACACACACACAGAATCACAAACCACCCAATACACACGCACACACACACAGAATCACAAACCACCCCATACAAACACACAAACACACAGGATCACAAACCACCCCATACACACATACACTCAGGATCACAAACCACCCCATTCACACACACAGGATCACAAACCACCCCACACACACAGGATCACAAACCACCCCATACACACACACACACAGGATCACAAACCACCCCATACACACACACACACAGGATCACAAAACACCCCATACACACACACACAGGATCACAAACCACCCCATACACACACACACAGGATCACAAACCACCCCATACACACACACACAGGATAACAAACCACCCCATACACACACACACAGGATCACAAACCACCCCATACACACACACACACACACACACACACACAGGATCACAAACCAACACATACTCAGAATTACAAACCACCCCATACACACACACACACACACGGAATCACAAACCACCCCATACATACACACACACACACACACACAGAATCACAAACCACCCCATACACACACACACGCACACACACACTCACACACACACAGAATCACAAACCACCCAATACACACGCACACACACACAGAATCACAAACCACCCCATACACACATACACTCAGGATCACAAACCACCCCATTCACACACACAGGATCACAAACTACCCCACACACACAGGATCACAAACCACCCCATACACACACACACACAGGATCACAAACCACCCCATACACACACACACACAGGATCACAAACCACCCCATACACACACACACACAGGATCACAAACCACCCCATACACACACACATACAGGATCACAAACCACCCCATACACACACACACACAGGATCACAAACCACCCCATACACACACACACAGGATCACAAACCACCCCATACACACACACACAGGATCACAAAACACCCCATACACACACACACAGGATCACAAAACACCCCATACACACACACACACACACACACACACACACACAGGATCACAAACCACCCCATACACACACACAGGATCACAAACCACTCCATACACACACACACACACACACACACACACAGGATCACAAAACACCCCATACACGCACACACACAGAATCACAAGCCACCCCATACACACACACACAGAATCACAAAGCACCCCATACACACACACACACACAGGTGATTACAAACCACCCCATACACACACACAGGATCACAAACCACCCCATACACACACAAACAGGATCACAAACAACCCCATACACACACACAGGATTACAAACCACCCCATATACACACACACACACACACACACACACACACACAGAATCACAAACCACCCCATACACACACACACACAGATGATTACAAACCACCCCATACACACACGCAGGATCACAAACCACCCCATACACACACAAACAGGATCACAAACCACCCCATACACACACACACACACACACAGAATCACAAACCACCCCATACACAGACACACATAGGATCACACACACACAGATGATTACAAACCACCCCATACACACACACAGGATCACAAACCACCCCATACACACACAAACAGGATCACAAACAACCCCATACACACACACAGGATTACAAACCACCCCATACACACACACACACACACACACACACAAAGACACACACACACACACACACACACACACACAGAATCACAAACCACCCCATACACACACACACACAGATGATTACAAACCACCCCATACACACACGCAGGATCACAAACCACCCCATACACACACGCAGGATCACAAACCACCCCATACACACACGCAGGATCACAAACCACCCCATACACACACACACAGAATCACAAATCACCCCATAGACACACATAATCACAAACCACCCCATACACACACACACACACACACACACACACACACACACACACACACACAGGATCACAAACCACCCCATACACACACACACACAGGATCACAAACCACCCCATACACACACACACACAGGATCACAAACCACCCCATACACACACACACACACACATACACACACACACACACACACACAGGATCACAAACCACCCCATACACACACACACAGGATAACAAACCACCCCATACACACACACACAGGATCACAAACCACCCCATACACACACACACACGGAATCACAAACCACCCCATACATACACACACACACACACACACACACACAGAATCACAAACCACCCCATACACACACACACGCACACACACACACACACACACAGAATCACAAACCACCCCACACATACACACACACAGAATCACAAACCACCCCATACACACACACACAGAATCACAAACCACCCCATACACACACACACAGAATCACAAACCACCCCATACACACACACACAGAATCACAAACCACCCCATACACACACACAGAATCACAAACCACCCCATACACACACACACACACACACACACACACACACACACAGGATCACAAACCACCCCATACACACACACACACAGGATCACAAACCACCCCATACACACACACACACAGGATCACAAACCACCCCATACACACACACACACAGGATCACAAACCACCCCATACACACACACACACACACACACACACACACACACACACACACAGGATCACAAACCACCCCTTACACACACACACACACACACACACACACACACACAGGATCACAAACCACCCCATACACACACACACACACACACACACAGGATCACAAACCAACACATACTCAGAATTACAAACCACCCCATACACACACACACACAGAATCACAAACCACCCCATACACACACACACGCACACACACACTCACACACACACAGAATCACAAACCACCCAATACACACGCACACACACACAGAATCACAAACCACCCCATACAAACACACAAACACACAGGATCACAAACCACCCCATACACACATACACTCAGGATCACAAACCACCCCATTCACACACACAGGATCACAAACCACCCCATACACACACACACACAGGATCACAAAACACCCCATACACACACACACAGGATCACAAACCACCCCATACACACACACACAGGATCACAAACCACCCCATACACACACACACAGGATAACAAACCACCCCATACACACACACACAGGATCACAAACCACCCCATACACACACACACACACACACACACACACAGGATCACAAACCAACACATACTCAGAATTACAAACCACCCCATACACACACACACACACGGAATCACAAACCACCCCATACATACACACACACACACACACACACAGAATCACAAACCACCCCATACACACACACACGCACACACACACTCACACACACAGAATCACAAACCACCCAATACACACGCACACACACACAGAATCACAAACCACCCCATACACACATACACTCAGGATCACAAACCACCCCATTCACACACACAGGATCACAAACCACCCCATACACACACACACACACACACACACACACACACACACACACACAGGATCACAAACCACCCCTTACACACACACACACACACACACACACACACACACACAGGATCACAAACCACCCCATACACACACACACACACACACACACAGGATCACAAACCAACACATACTCAGAATTACAAACCACCCCATACACACACACACACGGAATCACAAACCACCCCATACACACACACACGCACACACACACTCACACACACAGAATCACAAACCACCCAATACACACGCACACACACACAGAATCACAAACCACCCCATACAAACACACAAACACACAGGATCACAAACTACCCCATACACACATACACTCAGGATCACAAACCACCCCATTCACACACACAGGATCACAAACCACCCCACACACACAGGATCACAAACCACCCCATACACACACACACACAGGATCACAAACCACCCCATACACACACACACACAGGATCACAAAACACCCCATACACACACACACAGGATCACAAACCACCCCATACACACACACACAGGATCACAAACCACCCCATACACACACACACAGGATAACAAACCACCCCATACACACACACACAGGATCACAAACCACCCCATACACACACACACACACACACACACACACACAGGATCACAAACCAACACATACTCAGAATTACAAACCACCCCATACACACACACACACACGGAATCACAAACCACCCCATACATACACACACACACACACACACACAGAATCACAAACCACCCCATACACACACACACGCACACACACACTCACACACACACAGAATCACAAACCACCCAATACACACGCACACACACACAGAATCACAAACCACCCCATACACACATACACTCAGGATCACAAACCACCCCATTCACACACACAGGATCACAAACCACCCCACACACACAGGATCACAAACCACCCCATACACACACACACACAGGATCACAAACCACCCCATACACACACACACACAGGATCACAAACCACCCCATACACACACACACACAGGATCACAAACCACCCCATACACACACACACACAGGATCACAAACCACCCCATACACACACACACACAGGATCACAAACCACCCCATACACACACACACAGGATCACAAACCACCCCATACACACACACACAGGATAACAAACCACCCCATACACACACACACAGGATCACAAACCACCCCATACACACACACACAGGATCACAAAACACCCCATACACACACACACAGGATCACAAAACACCCCATACACACACACACAGGATCACAAAACACCCCATACACACACACACACACACACACACACACAGGATCACAAACCACCCCATACACACACACAGGATCACAAACCACTCCATACACACACACACACACACACACAGGATCACAAAACACCCCATACACGCACACACACAGAATCACAAGCCACCCCATACACACACACACAGAATCACAAAGCACCCCATACACACACACACACAGATGATTACAAACCACCCCATACACACACGCAGGATCACAAACCACCCCATACACACACGCAGGATCACAAACCACCCCATACACACACGCAGGATCACAAACCACCCCATACACACACAAACAGGATCACAAACCACCCCATACACACACACACACACACAGGATCACAAACCACCCCATACACACACACACACACAGGATCACAAACCACCCCATACACACACGCAGGATCACAAACCACCCCATACACACACGCAGGATCACAAACCACCCCATACACACACAAACAGGATCACAAACCACCCCATACACACACACACACACACACACACACACACACACAGAATCACAAACCACCCCATACACAGACACACATAGGATCACAAACCACCCCATACACACACACACACAGAATCACAAACCACCCCATACACACACACACACACACAGGATCACAAACCACCCCATACACACACACAGAATCACAAACCACCCCATACACAGATACACACACACACACACAGGATCACAAACCACCACAAACACACACACACAGAATCACAAACCACCCCATACACACACACACACACAGAATCACAAACCACCCCATACACACACACACACACACACACAGAATCACAAACCACCACATACACACACACACACAGAATCACAACCACCCCATACACACACACACAGAATCACGAACCACCCCATACACACACACACACAGGATCACAAACCACCCCATACACACACACACACAGGATCACAAACCACCCCATACACACACACACACAGGATCACAAACCATCCCATACACACACACACACAGGATCACAAACCACCCCATACACACACACACACACACACACACACACACACACAGGATCACAAACCACCCCATACACAGACACACACACACACACACACAGGATCACAAACCACCCCATACACAAACCACCACAAACACAAACACACAGAATAACAAACCACCCCATACACACACACACAGAATCACGAACCACCCCATACACACACACACACACAGGATCACAAACCACCCCATACACACACACACAGGATCACAAACCACCCCATACACACACACATACACACACACACAGGATCACAAACCACCCCATACACACACACACACACACACACACACACACAGGATCACAAACCACCCCATACACACACACACACAAACACACAGGATCACAAACTACCCCATACACACACACAGAATCACAAACCACCCCATACACACACACACATACACACACACACACACATGATCACAAACCACCCCATACACGCACACAGGATCACAAACCACCCCATACACACAGACAGGATCACAAACTACCCCATACACACACACAGGATCACAAACTACCCCATACACACACACACACAGAATCACAAACTACCCCATACACACACACACACAGAATCACAAACCACCCCATACACACACACACATACACACACACACACACACACACAGGATCACAAACCACCCCATACACACACACAGGATCACAAACTACCCCATACACACACACACACACAGAATCACAAACCACCCCATACACACACACACACACACAGGATCACAAACCACCCCATACACACACACAGAATCACAAACCACCCCATACACACACACAGAATCACAAACCACCCCATACACACACACACACACACACACACAGGATCACAAACCACCCCATACACACACACACACAGGATCACAAACCACCCCATACACACACACACACAGGATCACAAACCACCCCATACACACACACACACAGGATCACAAACCAACACATACTCAGAATTACAAACCACCCCATACACACACACACACAGAATCACAAACCACCCCATACACACACACACGCACACACACACTCACACACACACAGAATCACAAACCACCCAATACACACGCACACACACACAGAATCACAAACCACCCCATACAAACACACAAACACACAGGATCACAAACCACCCCATACACACATACACTCAGGATCACAAACCACCCCATTCACACACACAGGATCACAAACCACCCCACACACACAGGATCACAAACCACCCCATACACACACACACACAGGATCACAAACCACCCCATACACACACACACACAGGATCACAAAACACCCCATACACACACACACAGGATCACAAACCACCCCATACACACACACACAGGATAACAAACCACCCCATACACACACACACAGGATAACAAACAACCCCATACACACACACACAGGATAACAAACCACCCCATACACACACACACACACACACACACACACACAGGATCACAAACCAACACATACTCAGAATTACAAACCACCCCATACACACACACACACACGGAATCACAAACCACCCCATACATACACACACACACACACACACACAGAATCACAAACCACCCCATACACACACACACGCACACACACACTCACACACACACAGAATCACAAACCACCCAATACACACGCACACACACACAGAATCACAAACCACCCCATACACACATACACTCAGGATCACAAACCACCCCATTCACACACACAGGATCACAAACCACCCCACACACACAGGATCACAAACCACCCCATACACACACACACACAGGATCACAAACCACCCCATACACACACACACACAGGATCACAAACCACCCCATACACACACACACACAGGATCACAAACCACCCCATACACACACACACACAGGATCACAAACCACCCCATACACACACACACACAGGATCACAAACCACCCCATACACACACACACAGGATCACAAACCACCCCATACACACACACACAGGATAACAAACCACCCCATACACACACACACAGGATCACAAACCACCCCATACACACACACACAGGATCACAAAACACCCCATACACACACACACAGGATCACAAAACACCCCATACACACACACACAGGATCACAAAACACCCCATACACACACACACACACACACACACACACAGGATCACAAACCACCCCATACACACACACAGGATCACAAACCACTCCATACACACACACACACACACACACACACAGGATCACAAAACACCCCATACACGCACACACACAGAATCACAAGCCACCCCATACACACACACACAGAATCACAAAGCACCCCATACACACACACACACACAGGTGATTACAAACCACCCCATACACACACACAGGATCACAAACCACCCCATATACACACAAACAGGATCACAAACAACCCCATACACACACACAGGATTACAAACCACCCCATATACACACACACACACACACACACACACACACACACACACACACACACACACACACACACACAGAATCACAAACCACCCCATACACACACACACACAGATGATTACAAACCACCCCATACACACACACACACAGATGATTACAAACCACCCCATACACACACGCAGGATCACAAACCACCCCATACACACACAAACAGGATCACAAACCACCCCATACACACACACACACACACACAGAATCACAAACCACCCCATACACAGACACACATAGGATCACACACACACAGATGATTACAAACCACCCCATACACACACACAGGATCACAAACCACCCCATACACACACAAACAGGATCACAAACAACCCCATACACACACACACAATCACAAACCACCCCATACACACACACACACACACACACACACACACACACACACACACACACACACACACACACACACACACACACACACACACACACACACACACACACACACACACACACACACACACACACAGAATCACAAACCACCCCATACACACACACACACAGATGATTACAAACCACCCCATACACACACGCAGGATCACAAACCACCCCATACACACACGCAGGATCACAAACCACCCCATACACACACGCAGGATCACAAACCACCCCATACACACACGCAGGATCACAAACCACCACATACACACACACACACACACACACACACACAGAATCACAAACCACCCCATACACAGACACACATAGGATCACAAACCACCCCATACACACACACACACAGAATCACAAACCACCCCATACACACACACACACACACAGGATCACAAACCACCCCATACACACACACAGAATCACAAACCACCCCATACACAGATACACACACACACACACAGGATCACAAACCACCACAAACACACACACACAGAATCACAAACCACCCCATACACACACACACACACAGAATCACAAACCACCCCATACACACACACACACACACACACACAGAATCACAAACCACCACATACACACACACACACAGAATCACAACCACCCCATACACACACACACAGAATCACGAACCACCCCATACACACACACACACAGGATCACAAACCACCCCATACACACACACACACAGGATCACAAACCACCCCATACACACACACACACAGGATCACAAACCATCCCATACACACACACACACAGGATCACAAACCACCCCATACACACACACACACACACACACACACACACACACAGGATCACAAACCACCCCATACACAGACACACACACACACACACACAGGATCACAAACCACCCCATACACAAACCACCACAAACACAAACACACAGAATCACAAACCACCCCATACACACACACACAGAATCACGAACCACCCCATACACACACACACACAGGATCACAAACCACCCCATACACACACACACAGGATCACAAACCACCCCATACACACACACATACACACACACACAGGATCACAAACCACCCCATACACACACACACACACACACACACACACACACAGGATCACAAACCACCCCATACACACACACACACAAACACACAGGATCACAAACTACCCCATACACACACACAGAATCACAAACCACCCCATACACACACACACATACACACACACACACACATGATCACAAACCACCCCATACACACACACAGGATCACAAACCACCCCATACACACAGACAGGATCACAAACTACCCCATACACACACACAGGATCACAAACTACCCCATACACACACACACACAGAATCACAAACTACCCCATACACACACACACACAGAATCACAAACCACCCCATACACACACACACATACACACACACACACAGGATCACAAACCACCCCATACACACACACAGGATCACAAACTACCCCATACACACACACACACACAGAATCACAAACCACCCCATACACACACACACACACACACAGGATCACAAACCACCCCATACACACACACAGAATCACAAACCACCCCATACACACACACAGAATCACAAACCACCCCATACACACACACAGAATCACAAACCACCCCATACACACACACAGAATCACAAACCACCCCATACACACACACACACACACACACACAGGATCACAAACCACCCCATACACACACACAGGATCACAAACCACCCCATACACACACACAGGATCACAAACCACCCCATACACACACACACACAGGATCACAAACCACCCCATACACACACACACACAGGATCACAAACCACCCCATACACACACACACACAGGATCACAAACCACCCCATACACACACACACACAGGATCACAAACCACCCCATACACACACACACACAGGATCACAAACCACCCCATACACACACACACAGGATCACAAACCACCCCATACACACACACACACAGGATAACAAACCACCCCATACACACACACACAGGATCACAAACCACCCCATACACACACACACAGGATCACAAAACACCCCATACACACACACACAGGATCACAAAACACCCCATACACACACACACAGGATCACAAAACACCCCATACACACACACACACACACACACACACACACAGGATCACAAACCACCCCATACACACACACAGGATCACAAACCACTCCATACACACACACACACACACACACACACACACAGGATCACAAAACACCCCATACACGCACACACACAGAATCACAAGCCACCCCATACACACACACACAGAATCACAAAGCACCCCATACACACACACACACACAGGTGATTACAAACCACCCCATACACACACACAGGATCACAAACCACCCCATACACACACAAACAGGATCACAAACAACCCCATACACACACACAGGATTACAAACCACCCCATATACACACACACACACACACACACACACACACACACACACACACACACACACAGAATCACAAACCACCCCATACACACACACACACAGATGATTACAAACCACCCCATACACACACGCAGGATCACAAACCACCCCATACACACACAAACAGGATCACAAACCACCCCATACACACACACACACACACAGAATCACAAACCACCCCATACACAGACACACATAGGATCACACACACACAGATGATTACAAACCACCCCATACACACACACAGGATCACAAACCACCCCATACACACACAAACAGGATCACAAACAACCCCATACACACACACAGGATTACAAACCACCCCATATACACACACACACACAAACACACACACACACACACACACACAGAATCACAAACCACCCCATACACACACACACACAGATGATTACAAACCACCCCATACACACACGCAGGATCACAAACCACCCCATACACACACGCAGGATCACAAACCACCCCATACACACACGCAGGATCACAAACCACCCCATACACACACAAACAGGATCACAAACCACCCCATACACACACACACACACACACACACACACACACACAGAATCACAAACCACCCCATACACAGACACACATAGGATCACAAACCACCCCATACACACACACACACAGAATCACAAACCACCCCATACACACACACACACACAGGATCACAAACCACCCCATACACACACACAGAATCACAAACCACCCCATACACAGATACACACACACACACACACAGGATCACAAACCACCACAAACACACACACACAGAATCACAAACCACCCCATACACACACACACACACAGAATCACAAACCACCCCATACACACACACACACACACACACAGAATCACAAACCACCACATACACACACACACACAGAATCACAACCACCCCATACACACACACACAGAATCACGAACCACCCCATACACACACACACACAGGATCACAAACCACCCCATACACACACACACACACAGGATCACAAACCATCCCATACACACACACACACAGGATCACAAACCACCCCATACACACACACACACACACACACACACACACAGGATCACAAACCACCCCATACACAGACACACACACACACACACACACACAGGATCACAAACCACCCCATACACAAACCACCACAAACACAAACACACAGAATCACAAACCACCCCATACACACACACACAGAATCACGAACCACCCCATACACACACACACACACAGGATCACAAACCACCCCATACACACACACACACACACACACACAGGATCACAAACCACCCCATACACACACACATACACACACACACAGGATCACAAACCACCCCATACACACACACACACACACACACACACACACACAGGATCACAAACCACCCCATACACACACACACACACACACACACACACACACACACACAGGATCACAAACCACCCCATACACACACACACACAAACACACAGGATCACAAACTACCCCATACACACACACAGAATCACAAACCACCCCATACACACACACAGAATCACAAACCACCCCATACACACACACACATACATACACACACACACACACAGGATCACAAACCACCCCATACACACACACAGGATCACAAACCACCCCATACACACACACATACACACACACACAGGATCAGAAACCACCCCATACACACACACACACAAACACACAGGATCACAAACTACCCCATACACACACACAGAATCACAAACCACCCCATACACACACACACATACACACACACACACACACACACAGGATCACAAACCACCCCATACACACACACAGGATCACAAACCACCCCATACACACACACACACACACAGGATCACAAACCACCCCATACACACACACACACACACACACACACAGGATCACAAACCACCCCATACACACACACAGGATCACAAACCACCCCATACACACACAGGATCACAAACCACCCCATACACACACACAGGATCACAAACCACCCCATACACACACACAGGATCACAAACCACCCC
Organism: Carcharodon carcharias; assembly: GCF_017639515.1. NCBI lineage: Eukaryota > Metazoa > Chordata > Chondrichthyes > Lamniformes > Lamnidae > Carcharodon > Carcharodon carcharias. The sequence continues at coordinate 143,306,571 of NC_054478.1, read as the reverse complement.
ATACACACACACAGGATCACAAACCACCCCATACACACACACACACACACACATACACAGGATCACAAACCACCCCATACACACACACAGGATCACAAACCACCCCATACACACACAGGATCACAAACCACCCCATACACACACAGGATCACAAACCACCCCATACACACACACAGGATCACAAACCACCCCATACACACACACAGGATCACAAACCACCCCATACACAGACACACATAGGATCACACACACACAGATGATTACAAACCACCCCATACACACACACAGGATCACAAACCACCCCATACACACACAAACAGGATCACAAACAACCCCATACACACACACAGGATTACAAACCACCCCATATACACACACACACACACACACACACACACACACACACACACACACACACACACACACACACACACACACACACACACACACACACACACACAATCACAAACCACCCCATACACACACACACACAGATGATTACAAACCACCCCATACACACACGCAGGATCACAAACCACCCCATACACACACAAACAGGATCACAAACCACCCCATACACACACACACACACACACACACACACACACACACACACACACACAGAATCACAAACCACCCCATACACAGACACACACAGAATCACAAACCACCCCATACACACACACACACACAGGATCACAAACCACCCCATACACACACACAGAATCACAAACCACCCCATACACAGATACACACACACACACACACAGGATCACAAACCACCACAAACACACACACACAGAATCACAAACCACCCCATACACACACACAAACACACAGAATCACAAACCACCCCATACACACACACACACACAGAATCACAAACCACCCCATACACACACACACACACACGCACACACAGAATCACAAACCACCACATACACACACACACACACAGAATCACAACCACCGCATACACACACACACAGAATCACGAACCACCCCATACACACACACACAGAATCACGAACCACCCCATACACACACACACACACAGGATCACAAACCACCCCATACACACACACACACAGGATCACAAACCACCCCATACACACACACACACAGGATCACAAACCACCCCATACACACACACACACACACACACACACACACACACACACACACACACACAGGATCACAAACCACCCCATACACAGACACACACACACACACACACACACAGGATCACAAACCACCCCATACACAAACCACCACAAACACAAACACACAGAATCACAAACCACCCCATACACACACACACACACAGAATCACAAACCACCCCATACACACACACACACACACACAGAATCACAAACCACCACATACACACACACACACACAGAATCACAACCACCCCATACACACACACACAGAATCACGAACCACCCCATACACACACACACACAGGATCACAAACCACCCCATACACACACACAAACACACACACTCACAGGATCACAAACCACCCCATACACACACACACACACACACACAGGATCACAAACCACCCCATACACACACACAGAATCACAAACCACCCCATACACACACACAGAATCACAAACCACCCCATACACACACACAGAATCACAAACCACCCCATACACACACACAGAATCACAAACCACCCCATACACACACACACACACACAGGATCACAAACCACACCATACACACACACAGGATCACAAACCACCCCATACACACACACAGGATCACAAACCACCCCATACACACACACAGGATCACAAACCACCCCATACACACACACACATACACACACACACACACACACACAGGATCACAAACCACCCCATACACACACACAGGATCAGAAACCACCCCATACACACACACACACACACACACACAGGATCACAAACCACCCCATACACACACACACACACAGGATCACAAACTACCCCATACACACACACACACAAACACACAGGATCACAAACTACCCCATACACACACACAGAATCACAAACCACCCCATACACACACACACACACATACACACACACACACACACACACACACACACACACAGGATCACAAACCACCCCATACACACACACATACACACACACACAGGATCAGAAACCACCCCATACACACACACATACACACACACACATACACACACACACAGGATCAGAAACCACCCCATACATACACACACACACACAGACAGATACAGGGTCTCTCTCTCTGTCCTTGTCTCTCCCTCTCCCCCTAATTCTAGGCCCGGGCCCTATTTCCTCAGCCTCCCGCCCGGACCATCCTCTCGCCCGTTCCTCCGGGATCTCACCTGCCGCCGCGGCCCTCGGGGCTGCTCCGTTGTGCAGGGTTGGGACGGGGCGGGGCGGTTGTGGGCCTGAGTCCTCAGGCCCGGCGTGAAGCCCCGCTCCGGCCTCCAGGCTTCATTCCCCCCTTCCGCTCAATAACAGCCAGGAGGCGGCGCCGGGGCCAACCAACCACCCCCACTGCCCCCCCACCTCACCCCCCACCCTCCTCCACCTCGGCCCCATCCGCCCCTCCCATTGGCTGGCCTGCCGCCGCCGCCCGCCCCCATCGGCGCCGCCCATTGGCCGGGGGAGCGGGTGTCCCGCTCTAACCGGGCCGGGCTGTGCGCGGGTCCGGTGTCGCACTCTAAAGCCTCCGGGCGGCGGTGCTGCCGGGCCCCCGCCGGCCGCCGCGGGTCCCGAGCCCGACGCCGCGGCCTCCTCCCGGCTCTCTTGGGCCCTGCGCCGCTCCGGGAAGCGGCCGGCGGCTCCCCTTCCCCCACCCTCTACACCTCCCCCCTGCGTTCCCTCTCGGTGGCTGTCGCTGTAATGGAGGGCGGCCGATCCCAGTCTTCCCCGCGGCTCTGGGTCTCCCGAGCCCCCGTTGCGCGAATAGGGCGGTTTCACCCTCGCACTGCATGCCGGGAGCCGCGCGTCGCCATTACCAGCGGGACCCTGGAACAGCCCATAGACGGGAAGCAATCACAGGATTGTCACGGCTGCGATTCTCCCCATTAGCCTTGCACGGTGGCGCCTGACTCCCGCTCCTTCCATCCCAAAACCCCCGTCCTTTTCCCAGCTTTTCAACCCAACCACCGTGAACAGTGCTTGCCCTTTTGATTTCCTTCCCACACCTAGACCCAGTGGGCAGTCGAGACACAAGGCTTCCGCCTGTTTCCCTTGGCTCATTTTTCCTGGAACAAATCGCCAGTCTGTCGCCAGATGCTCTAGTTTAAGGGACGCCACTCCACCTCAAGCATGGCTGACCAGGAGACTCTCCCACTATTGCCGCCTGCCAGAAGCGTATTGGAAGGATATACAAGTGGATAAACAACCTGTGTGGCCACGTTATGATCGCACCGTCCTTGGCCATCAAGACCTGGGGTGGGACTTGAACCTGGAGCTTCTGAGTTAGAGGGGCGGACACTACCCACTGCCCTTCAAGACCTTCCCTTAACAGATTTCATCACCTCATAATGAAAGACTTGCGCTTTTCATGACCTCAGGACGCTCCAAAGCTCTTTATGGCCCATGACACAGTCCTGAAGCACTGTCTCTGCTGTAATGTCAGAAATGCAGCAGTCCATTTGAGCGCAGCAAGGTCCCACAAATAGCAGTGTGATACAGACCTGATAATGTGTCCTTTTTTTAGTGATGTTAACTGAAGGATAAATATTGGTTTGGACACCAGCAACAACTCCCCTGCCATTGTTCAAATAATGTAATGAAATGGGACGTGAAACTGAAGCCCCCTTTGGCCCTCTCAGGTGGACAAGAAGGATCCCATGGCATTATTTCAAAGAAGAGCAGGGGAATGCTTGCTGTACTGGCCAATATGTATCCTCAATCAACATCACAAAAACAGATTATCTGGTCATTCTTACATTGCTGTTTGTGGGAGTTTGCTTAGCTCTCACGTTTCCTACCTTACAGCAGCGAGTACTCTTCAAAAATACTTTGTTGGCTTTAAAGTACTTTGGGACATCCTGGGGCTGGGAAAGGCACTATATAAATGCAAGTTTTTCTTATTTTATCATTTATGCCAAACTGAGAGAGCAGTTAAATGTTTCTGAAAGACAGCACTTCCGACACTGCAGCACTCCCTCAGTGATGCACTGGGACTGTTTGTGTGAATTATGTACTCAAGTCTCTGGAGAAGGCCCTGAACTTACCACTTTCTGACTCAGAAGTGAGGAGGCTAACAAGCAAGTCATAGCTAACATAAAGTCCTTTAAAGTGACAAAATGTCTCATAAGCCCTGTATGGATGTGGGCAAGCTGCATGGTAGCTTTAAAAAAATTAACCTAGTAGAGAGGGCGTTTGTGCACTACACAGGATTGGACAGGATGCCCTAAGTCTGTGCATCAGTTCAGAAAGACTGAATAGTAGGATTCTACAGTACTAGGTAAGGCACTGCAGATTTCAACAGCACCAGCTCGCCACTGCACTTTTGCTTTCTGTGGGGTGATGCACAGCACGAGAGATCGACAACAACTTGTATTTGTATAGCACCTGTAACTTAATAAAACATTTCATGATGTTCACCAAGGCATTATAAAACAAAACATGACACCCAATGAAGTATTAGGGCAAATGGCCAAAAGCTTGGGCAAAAAGGTAGGTTTTAAGGAGAGTCTTAAAGCAAACTTAAAGTCCTTGTATCTGAATGCATGTAACATTTGGAATAAAACTAATGAGTTAACAGTGCAAATAAAGATAAACAGGTACGATTTGGTGGCAATTACTGAGATGTGGTTTCAGGGAGAACAGGTTTGAGTGTTGAATATCAAAGGGTACTCAGTGTTTCTGTAGGATAGGCAGGAAGGAAAAGGAGGTGGTGTAGCTTTGTTAGTAAAGGAAGAGATCAGTGCTATAGTGAGGAATGATATAGGCACTGGAGAGCAAGACGTAGAGTCAGTCTGGGCAGAAATAAGAAATAGCAAGGGAAAGAAGTCCCTGATGGGAGTTATCTATAGGTCCCCAAACAGTAGTTCAGTGGTAGGGCACAGTATAAACCAGGAAATACTGGGAGCATGTACGAAAGGCACGGCAATAATCATGGGTTATTTTAATATGCATATAGACTGGACTAATCAAATTGGCAAGGGTAGCCTCGAGAGACAGTTCATAGAGTGTATTAGAGATTGTTTCCTGGGGCAATATGTTGTGGAACCAACCAGGGAGCAGGCTATTCTGGATTTGGTTTTGTGTAATGAGATGGGATTAATTAATGATCTCATTGTAAAGGATCCTCTAGGGAAAAGTGATCATAGCATGCTAGAATTTCAAGTTGAGAGTGAGAAACTTGAGTCCCACACTAGTGTTCTGGAGTTAAACAGAGGTAACTATATAGGCATGAGGGCAGATTTGGCTGTAGTTGACTGGGCAGCAAGATACAAGGTAGGACAGTTGATGAACAGTGGCAGATATTTAAGGAGATATTCAATTCCTCCCAAGTAAAATATATTCCAAAGAGGAAGAAAGATGGTTAGAGGGGGAAAAGCATCCATGGCTAAGCAAGGAGGTTAAAGATAACATCAAGGCAAAAACTAAGGCATACCAAATTGCAAAGGTCAGTGGCAGGCTGGAAGATTGGGAAACTTAAAGATCAACAAAGGGTTACCAAAAAAATACTAAAAAGAGCAAAGGTAAATTATGAAAGAAAACAAGCGCAAAATGTAAAAACTGATAGCAAAAGCTCCTACAAGTATATAAAAGGAAAGAGAGTAACTAAAGTGAAAGTTGGTCCCTTGGAGGATAAGACTGGGGAGTTAATAGTGGAGAATGCAGAAATGGCAGAGACGCATAATCAATATTTTGCCTCGGTTTCACAATGGAGGACACTAGTACCACCCCAATAGTAACAGGTAGCGCAGAGGGTTTAGAGAAGGAGGAACTTAGAACAATCATCATCACGAGAGAAGAAGTACTGAGCAAACTATTGGGATTAAAGGGTGACAAAGTCCCCAGGACCTGATGGCCTACATCCCAGGATCTTAAAGGAAGTGACAGCGGAGACAGTGGATGCATTGGCTATAATGTTCCAAAATTCCCTGGATTCTGGAAAGGTGCCAGTGGATTGGAAAAATGCTAATATAACACCCTTATTCAAAAAGGGGGGAGGCAGAAAGTAGGAAACTATAGACTAGTTAGGTTAATGTCTGTCATTGGGAAATTGTTGGAATCCATTATTAAGGAAGTAGTAATGGGGCATTTGGAAAGTCAAAATGCAATCCATCAGAGTCAGCATGGTTTTATGAAGAGTAAATCGTATTTGACTAATTTGCTAGAGTTCTTTGAAGATGTGACAAGCAAAGTGGATAATGGGGATCCTGTAGATGTGGTATACTGGACTTCCAGAAGGCCTTTGATAAGGTGCTGCACAAAAGATTAATACACAAGATAAAATCACATGGAGTTAGAGGTAATATATTAGCTTGGATAGAGGATTGGCTAACCACAGAAAGCAGAGAGTCAGGATAAATGGGTCTTTTTCTGGATGGCAAGCTGTAACTAGTGGGGTGCCACAGGGTTCGGTCCTTGGGCCCCAACTATTTACAATCTATATTAAGGATTTGGATTTAGGGATAGAAAGTACTTTAGCTAAATTTGCAGATGACACCAAAATAGTGGGGAAGTAAGTTGCAATGAAGGAATAAGAAATTTACAATTGGATATGGACAGGTTAGGTGAATGGGCCAAAATTTGGCAGATGGAGTTTAAAGTGGATAATTGTGAGGTTATCCATTTTGGTCGGAAGAATAAAAAGGCAGCTTATTATTTAAATGGAGAGAAACTTCAGAATGCTTCAGTGCTGAGGGATCTTGGGTCCTTGTGCATGAATCGCTGAAAGTTAGTATGCAGGTCCAGCAGCTAATAAGGAAAGCAAATGGAATTTTGGCATTTATTGCTAAAGGAATAGAGTATAAAAATAGGTAAGTTTTGTTGCAACTGTACAAGACATTGGTGAGACCGCACCTGGAGTATTGTGCACAGTTTCGGTCCGCTTATTTGAGGAAGGAAGTAGTTGCATTGGAGGCAGTTCAGAGGAGGTTCACTAAATTGATTCCAGAGATGCGGGGCTTTTCTTATGAGGAGAGATTGAGCAGATTAGGCTAGAGTTTAGAAGGATGAGAAGGAGATCTAATTGAGGTATATAAGATGCTAAAGGGGATAGACACAGTAGATGTGGAGCGGATGTTTCCCCTTGTGGGGCATTCTAGAATAAGAGGCCATAGTTTTAGGCTAAAGAGTGGTAGATTTAAGTCAGAGGTGAGGAGGAATTACTTTTCTCAAAGGTTCGAGAATCTGTGGAATTCACTACCTCAGAGTGCAGTGGATGCCAGGACGCTGAATAAATGTAAGGAGGAGATAGACAGATTTTTAATTAGCAATGGGTTGAAAAGTTATGGGGAGAGGGCAGGAAATTGGAGTTGAGGCCAAAATGAGATCAGCCATGATCGTAATGAATGGCAGGGCAGGTTCGAGGGGCTGAATTGCCTACTCCTGCTCGTAGTTCATATGTTCTTATGTCTTAAAGGAGGGAAGTGAGGTAGCGACGTGGAGAGGTGCAGGGAGGGAATTCCAGATTTTAGGGTCTAGGAAACTGACCACCAGTGGTGGAGCATTTAAAATCAGGGATGCTCAAGAGGTCGGAATTAAAAGATTGCAGATATCTTAGAAGGTTGTGGGGCTGGAGGAGATTACAGAGATAGGAAGGGGCAAGGCCATGGAGGGATTTGAAAACAAGGATGAGAATTTTAAATATTAGGGGTGGCATAGTGGTATTGTCACTGGACCAGAGATCCTGGGTAATCCTCTGGAGACCTGGGTTTGAATCCCACCACGGTAGATGGTGGAATTTGAATTCAATAAAAAAAATCTGGAATTAAAAATCTAATGAAGACCATGAAACTATTATTGATTGTTGGGGGAAAAAAAAACCTATCTGGTTCACTAATGTCCTTTAGGGAAGGAAATCTGCTGTCCTTACCTGGTCTGGCCTACATGTGACTCCAGACCCACAGCAATGTGATTGACTCTGGACTGCCCTCTGAAAAGGCATAACAAGCTATTCAGTTCTCAAGGGCAATTAGGGATGGGTAATAAATGCTGGCCTAGCCAACAATGCCCACATCCCATGAACAATTTTTTAAAAAAATCAAAGTGTTGTTTAACCAATATAGATAGCCAGTACAGGGGTGATGGGGAAAGGGACTTGGTGCAAGGAAGGGCACAGGTAGCAGAATTTTGGATGACCTGAAGTTATGGATGGCAGACAATGGGAGATAGGCCAGGAGTGCATTAGAATAGTCAAATCCGAAAGTAACAAAGGGATCGATGAGTGTTTCAGCAGCAGATGAGCTGAGGCGGCGGCAGAGATTGACCATGTTGCCAAGGTAGAAATAGTCAGTCTTACTGCTGGTACAGATATGTGGTTGGAAACTCATATCGGGGTCAAATATGACTTTGAAGTCACGAGCAGTATGGTTCAGCCTCAGATAGCTGCCATGGAGAGGAATGAAATTGGTGGCAAGGGAGCAGATGTTGTGCTGGGGATTAGAAACGATGGTTTCAGTCTTCCCAATTAATTGGAGGAAATTTTTGCTCATCCAGTACCGGATGTCGGGATAAGTCGTCTGACAATTTAGAGACAGCGGAGGTGTCGAGAGAGGTTTTTTTAATTCATTCACGGGATGTGGCTGGTCTGGCTGGGCCAGCATTTGTGTTCTATCCCTAAGTGCCCTTGAGAAGGTGGTGGTGAGCTGCCTTCTTGAACCACTGCAATCCATGTGGTGTAGGTACACCCACAGTGCTATCGGGGAAGGGTGGTGAGATGGAGCTGGGTGTCATCAGTGTACATTGTGGAAGCTATTAGGAACTAGATATAGTTTAAATAAGCTGTATTTTTTGTGGGTGTCAGGAATAAGCTATAGCTTTAAGTTTAAGTAAGTTATGTGTTTTATTTGTGGGTCTAGTTTCATTTTAAATAATTTTGCTTGTAAACCTGTGGGTTTGTTTGTATACCTACATTCTAATGAGGTTTTATGACTCTTGAAGTAGAAAAGCTGGGCTGTTGCCTAGCAAGAGGGGGCCCACAGACACAGAGAAACAGAAAGCAGTTTTTAGTTGAGTTGGTAAAAGGAGCTAGGATAAGCTGGACAGGAGGAGCTGCTGGAAGCAGATTTGCCAAAATAACAGAAGAGGGGTCCCAATAAGACCTTCTAGTCAAAGGAAAAGAACAGGAATCTGGAAAAGCTCCTGTTAACTGAAGTTTAGAGTGAGGACCAGAGGAAGGCTCCAAGTTTAAAGAGAGAAAGCTGCAGGATGCTGATGAGAAGCAAAATAGGCTTGCAAGAAGCCAGGAGATCTGAGGAGACAGCCAAAGTTTGGTGACTCCTATCTATGGGCATGTAAAGCAGTGATGTTCTGTTGGCAAGGCTGAGTGTCTGAGAGAAAGTTCATGGAAGACAAAGCTTGAATACATGTGGCAATCCAGAGGAGAGGAACATCGCGAGGAGAGTTCGAAACCCTGGAGGTAGACCCTGGTGGAAGGCATCTGAGAGAAAGCGTAATTTGGGAGAAGATTCAAAGCGGGTTCTTCAAGAGTGGAGATTGGAAACCCTGTGTGAAAGATGAAGTTCAGTGAGACCGGTTGGCTGTCGGTGTGACAAGCATCTATGAGGAGTCGATGAGGGATCCATAGCACCTGTATGGGGCGGCATCTGTCACTTGGTTTCAGAGTGTGGTGTGTCTGACCACAGGATTGCGTACATACTAAGAACATTAGAGTATAAGGTAGCTTTTGTAACTTGTGCGATCCTTACAAATCTGTACATATCTATAAAAGTATAGTTGTAGGTGAAGGAGTATCGTAACATAGTTCTTCCTTCTTGTTTAATAAATATTTTATTCTTTTATTAAAAGTTCATTAGCTGACTCCTGTGACTCTGTTCGGTAGCCGCCCTCCAAGTTTCTTAAAAAAAATAAAAGTTAGGATCTATCAAGGCATTTGATACAGTGCCACACAACAGACTTGTGAGCAAAATTCTAGGTCATGGAATAAAAGGGAAAGTCGGCACTTGGATAAGAAATTGTCTGAGTGACTAGAGAAGAAAACAAGTTTAGACCTAAGGTACAGGGAGTCATAGCAGAAATTTGGCCTAGTGGGCTAGGTAAAAGGATGGAAGTGACGGAGATAGCTCCATCTCAGCAACAAAAAAGCCCACTGAGCTCCTCACTCTTATTGTTGGAGGTGAGGGTGGAGGGGACAGGGGAGTGGGTTTTAACACACAGTTTGCTGTAGAGAAAAGAAGCCAGGGGTTATCTTTGCATTCCAGGATGATCAGGAATAATGAGTAGTTTTAGCTGACGAGAGCGGAACCCGATAGTGTTTTAAGTGGTCCAGCCAGATCTGGCAGTGAATGGCTAAACTAACCTGAAGCCCTTGGAAGTGAGGGTCCGGAGATGAGGACTGTACTGGTGACATAGACAGGGTGAGAGAGAGTAATGGTTTTAATAGGCACTAGGGCAGCAAAGGTGAAGATGGGAATGTGGTTGAGAAGATTAACAGCTACAGAAATGTCATGGCGAACAAAGGGTCAAAGGCTGGATAGCTGGGATTTTGAGAGTGCAGGTGTAAGTGAACCTGATGATTGATTGTTCCAGGGACGGGTACAGAAGGAGGGAGGGTTTGGAGGGGATGTGGGTATGGCACTGAGCAGAGATGTCATATCTGTGCAATGGCCGCAGTGAGGCCATGTGAGATGGCAAGGTCTAGGAGGTGGCCATGAATATGGGTTGGGGAGTTTACCTGGACAGTTATATTAAGGGAGGGTAGGAGGGCGGTGAACTCAGAGGAGGGAGAGCATGGTGAATCGAGATGGCGATTAAAATTGACCGAGGATGAGAACCTGCTCGGTACAGAGGCTGAGGGAGGAAAGCAGTTGAGATAGCTCAGTGAGAAAATCGATATGGTACTGGGGAGGACAGTAGGGAAGCATGATTTTAAATGAGAGATGAGAGGAATGGAACAAGATGAGATGCTCAAGGGCCAGAGAAACATAGAAAAATAGGAGCAGGAGTAGGTCATTCGAGCTGGCTCCACCATTCAATATGATCATGGCTGATCCTCTATCTCAACGCTGCTCTCCTGCTCTCTCTCCATATCCCTTCATGCCATTAGAGTCCCAAAATTTATCTATTTTCTTCTTAAATATATTGTGACTTGGCCTCCACAGCCTCCTGTTGTAGAGAATTCCACAGGTTCACCACCCTCTGAGTGAAGAAGTTTCTCCTCTTCTCAGTCCTAAATGGCTTACCCTGTATCCTGAGACTGTGACCCCTTGTTCTAGACCCACCAGCCAGAGGAAACATCATCCCTGCATCCAGTCTGTCCGGCTCTGTCAGAATTTTATACCTTTCAATGAGATCCCCTCTCACTCTTCTAAACTCCAGTGAATACAGGCCTAGTCGGCCCAATCTCTCCTCATACAACAATCCTGCCATTCCCAGGAATCAGTCTGGTGAACCTTTGCTTCACTCCCAATGGCAAGTATATCCTTTCTTAGGTAAGGAGACCAAAACTGCACATAATACTCCAGGTGTGGTCTCACCAAGGCCCTGTATAACTGCAGTAAGACATCCTTGCTCCTGTACTAAAGCCCTCTTACAATGAAGGCCAACACACCATTTGCATTCTCAACTGCTTGCTGCCCCTGCATGCTTCCTTTCAGTGATCGTTGTACAAGGACACCCAAGTCCCTTTGTACATCAACATTTCCCAATCCATCACCATTTAAATGATACTCTGCCATTCTGTTTTTCTTAGGTAAGTTTTTGGCGCAGTTATAAGTGCAGTTTTGGTCTCCTGATCTGAGAAAGGAAATATTTGCCATAGGGGGAGTGCAGTGATGGTTCGCCAGACTGATTCCTGGGATGGCAGGATTGTATGAGGAGAAATTGGGAAGGAGGGGGCCGATTTGGACATAAGAGCCACATGGCCACCTGTGCAATCTGGGAGGGGCAAGTGTGGAAGGTGCAGACAGGCAGAGAGGCTTCATTAAGGGAAAAGAGACATCACCCTTCATCCAAGTTTCCGTTAAGGCCATGATGTTGATGTAATCATCCATAATATGTTTGTGGATGAGCAGGGCCTTGTTCACAAGTGAACAGACATCCTGGAGGGAGACGCGGCAAGGGACAGTGAGAGCTAATCTACTGGCAGGAGTTGACGGGGTCAGCAGTGGGAGGGGCGAGTTGGACGGGGAGAAGATTGGTAAGATTAGCCCCCAACGGGTGGGCAGGAAGGTCAGTGAGAATATGATTGGAAAGCTGGGTTTGTTGCCTGTGAGGAGGCAGCGCCAAATGTCACGATGGGTACAGTAAATGATTAGGAAGGCAAATGGGATGTTGGTGTTTATTGCAAGGGGAATCGAGCATGAAAGTAGGGAAGTGTTGTGACAACTGTACAAGGCCTTATTGAGACCTCTGGAGCACTGAATACAGCTTTGGTCCCCTTACTTAAGAAAGGATATAATTGCAATAGACGCAATTCAGAAAGGTTCACTCGATTGATTCCTGGGATGAAAGGGTTGGGCCTTTACTCATTGGAGCTCAGAAGAATGAGAGGTGATCTTATGGAAACGTAGAAGATACTGAGGGGAGTCGACAGGGTAGACTGAAAGGATGTTTCCCCTCATCGGTGAATCTAGAACTAGGGGCCACAGTTTAAAATTATGGGTCTTCCATTTAAGACATAGATGAGTAGAATATTTTTCTCTCAGGGGGCTGTTAGTCTGTGGAATTCTCTTCCCTGGACAACAGTGGAGGATGGGTCATTGAATATATTCAAGACTAAGTTAGACAGATTTTGATCTTCAAGGGAGTCAAGGGTATTTGGGGGCACGCAGGAAATTGGAGTTGAGACCACAACCAGATCTTACCGAATGGCGGAGCAGGCTCGAGGGGCTGAACGGCCTCCTCCTGCTTTTACTTCTTGTGATGGCCCTTTCGGAGAATGCCAAGGGAGGCCTGGTGTGAAGCTGTGGGTTCACCTAACAGCAATTCGAGCCTGGGTCAGTGGCAGGAGAACAGGGAAGTCGAGGAGCATTGAAAGGTTGGGGTAAGGAGGGCAGAGTATCTGAGAGGGAGAAATGAAAGGAGTAAGGGGTTGAAAAGGGTCAGAGAGAAAAGAAATAAAAGGAGGGAAATAGTAAAATGGAAATGGAAGTGATGGGCTCAGGTCAGGAGCAGCAGCCAAAGTGCGCATGTGAAGGACATGGGGAAATCTAAGTTACGTAGGCTGGTTTCGTAGCATTAATTAGGATACATACTTGACAGAGTGGAGGGGGAGAGGATGTTTCCTCTTGTGGGAGGATCTAGAACTAGGGGGTCACGGTTTAAAATTGAGGGGAATTTCTTTCTCTCAGAAAGCCCATAAGACCATAAGATGTAGGAGTAGAAGTAGGCCATTCGGCCCATCAAGTCTGCTCTGCCATTCAGTGAAATCATGGCTGATCTGATAATCCTGAACTCCACTTTCCTGTCTTTTCCCCATAACCAATGATCCCCTTATAGATTAAAAATCTATCTCAGCCTTGAATATACTTAACGACCCAGCCTCTACAGCATCTCTGTGGTAAAGAATTCCACAGATTGACTACCCTCTGAGGAAAGAAATTCCTCCTCATCTCCTTCTTAAATGGGTGATCCGTTACTCTGAGATTACGTCCTCTGGTCCTAGACTCTCCCACAAGGGGAAACAACCTCTCAGCATCTAACCTGTCAAGCCCCCCAAGAATCTTACAAGTTTCAATAAGGTCACTTCTCATTCTTCTAAACTCCAATAATTACAGGCCCAACCTACTCAACCTCTCTTCATAAGAAAATTCCTCTACACTCGGGATCAACCTAATGAACCTTCTCTGGACTGTCTCCAACGCTATCTTTCCTTAGATAAGGGGACCAACACTGTTCACAGTATGCTAGGTATGGTCTAACTAGTGCCTTGTATAATTTTAGCAAAACTTCCCCATTTTTATACTCAATTCCCTTTGAAATAAAGGGCAACATTTCATTTGCCTTCCTTATTAACTGTTGAACTTGTATGTTAGCTTTTTGGGATTCATGCACAAGGACTCCCAAATCCCTCTGTGCTGCAACTTTTTGCAGTCTTTCTCCATTTAAATAATACTCAGCTCCTCTATTCTTCTTGCCAAAGTGCATAACCTCATATTTTCCCACATTAAATTCTATCTGCCACTTTTTTGCCCACTCACTTAACCTATTTCCCTCTGCAGACTCCTTGTGTCATCCACACCACTTGCCTTCCCACCTGTTTTTGTGTCATCCGCAAACTTGGTGATAGTACATTCACTTCCCTCATCCATCATTAATATATATTGTAAATAATTGTGGCCCCAGCACTGATCCCTGTGGCACTCCACTAATTATTGGTTGCCATCATGAAAATGCCCCCCTTATGCCTACTCTCTGTCTTCTATTAGTTAGCCAATCCTCTACCTATGCTAATATACTACCCCCAACATCATGGGCTCTTATCTTATTTAGTAATCTTATGTGCGGTACTTAACTGAACGCCTTTTGCAAATCCAAATATATTACATCTACTGGTTCCCCTTTATCTATCCCACTTGTTACCACCTCAAAGAATTCTAATAAATTTGTCAGGCACAATTTCCCCTTCATTAAGCCATGCTGACTCTGTTTGATTATATTATGCATTTCTAAAGGCTCTGCTATTACATCCTTTAAAAAATAAACCCAATGATGGTTGTTAAGCTAACTGGCGTATAATGGCCTGCTTTTTGTCTCCCTCTCTTTTTTAATAAGGGTGTTACATTGGCAGTTTTCCAATCCTCTGGAACTTTTCCAAAATCTAAGGATTCTTGGAAGATTACAACCAATGCAACCACTCTGTCTGTAGCTACTTCCTTTAATATCCTAGGATGCAACCCATCAGGCCCAGGGGACTTATCAGCCTTTAGCCCCATTAGTTTCCCTAGTACTTTTAGGGGAGAATTTTCCTCATGTGTGGAAGCGGGCGCAGACCCGATTGCCGCTGGCGATTGGAACTGTGCCACCATTTTGCGCGGACGGGCCAATTAAGGCCCAATTAAGGGAGTTTGGCGACTCCTGGGGACAGTGGGAGTGGGCGGATGGAGGTGGATCGGCAATCAAATGGTGACCCGGCAGCCTGTTCAAAGGCCAAGCTGCAGCCGCTCCAAGATTGCTTTACATGGCCAGAGGTCGGGGCCAAGGCACATTGAAGATAGCCATGCAGGAGGGTAGGGCGGGTGGTCACTGTGCACCCAGGTTTTCAGACGAGTGCCTTGCTGCCTTCCCCGAGGAGGTGTCAGCATGACGGGAGGTGCTTGTGCCCCAAGCTGGGAAGAGGAGGCCACCCCACGCAAGCATGTGTGGGAAGAGGTAGCGGAGGTCGTGAGTTCCCACGACATGGTGCGGCACTCATGGACCCAGTGCCGCAAGCGCTTCAACGACCTGTTGCACACGGGAAGGGTGAGTAGCATGTTGGCATCATTCACTGCTCCTCTCATGTAAGCTTCTGCCCCACCGGCGCCCCACCCATGTCTGAGTGGCCTGAGTACAATGAGTCATTGACGGCATGTGTCCTTAGCTGGGTGGCCCAGCAGATATTCCCTATGCGTTGGTCAGCCTGAGAGGGTGGTGATGAGATGGATTCTGCGCCCGCAGCATGTGGTGGACTGAGACCCACATGACTGTGGTGGGGGCAACCTGGAGGAGCTGCACCCAGGCGCAGTGCTTGAACTCCAGGACATGTCGAAGTCAGGGTGATGACATGGTGGGAGGGGATCTCAAAGCGGCGTGGCACAGATGGATCTGCTGCCCTCTGCGCTCCACGTCATTGTGCCTCCTTGCAACGGCAGGTACAACTGTGTGCTCCCAACTGTGGTGAAGGCAGCATGTGGCCAAGGGGTGGGGGGGAAAGGACACACCTGGCATATTTGTGAGACTGCTGGCCAGCAGTGGGGGAAGGAGGCACTGCACCCCTGCAATGGGCAACTGGGCTTGGGGTGGGCCGGCTGGCAGGAGATTGACGGTACAAGTGTCACTTATCAATGCTATTTTTTCATTTGCAGGAGAAGAATTCTCATAACAGCACCGAGCAGCTGAGGATTGGTGGTGGGCCAGGCCAGATTTTGCTGCTTAGCCATTTTGAGCAGGAGGCCCTCGACCTGGAGAGGCGGCACGCGCTAAGATCCACTGGAGCCAGAGAGGCTGGGGTTCCACGGGTAGGTATGTGGGGCCAGTACGCATGTCACCAGTAGTCTCCCAACTGCTACGGCAGGGCTGTTTGTTCAGTGAGTGACATAACCAACATGGCTTGCCCATTGCATGTGGAATGATGAGCGCATGATAATCCAGGGGACAGGCATGTACATTGACATTGGCCGCAGGCTAACTGATTGAATGTCCTTCCTCTTCCTTTCAGCATCATCAGCGTATGGCCGGGACCCACAGCAGCAGGAGCCCCCTCTGACACCTGAAGGCCATGAAGTTGCACCATCACAGGCGTCACACCATCTCTGCCAGGCAGGCACCAGCACAGATACTGGCACCTCGGTGGGCATCATATCTTCAGCTAGTGCCCCAGGTCACAGCAGTGAGGGCACTTCACCGTCGCTGGAGGAGACAGAGTGTGCCGATGGCACTAGCAGTCAGAGGACTGCAGGGGCCCAGGCACATGCTCAGTCCGTTGCTGATGATGATGAGCCTCTGGAGTTGTCAGCGATGCAGCCAACTGATGAGATGCAGCCTGGTGTGCGGGACCATCTGGTGGAGATACATGATGCTGTGCTTGGCTTGGTGTCAGTGGTGGAGGGGTTTACGGAGACCGTAGCCGATACATTGAGCCTCATGGCTGAGCGCCAAGCTTCCTCCATGGAGAGAGTGGCGACTCTCATGGAGATGCAGCTCCAGAGACAGGATCAGGGGTTCCTGGGGTTGCGCTCAGTCCTGCAATCCCTCACAGGGGCATTGACCTCATGTGGTCAGCACCCGCATAGGCAGTGGTTTGGGCACCAGGTATCCCATCTCGGTGCCCATCCATCTGTGGTGAGCAGGGAGGGCTGAACGGACCTCACGTCGGCGGAGCAGCTGCCTGTCGTCTCTGCAGGCTCCTCTCAGGGTGCTCTGGATGAGGGCGCCAGCTCCTCCGCCAATGACTGCGACACTCAATGAGGCTGCGACAACTGGGGAGAAGCCAGCTGCAGAGTTGGCAGCTCCCACCCAGGCAGGGCCACCACAGGCTCGACAGGCTAGAGGACAACCTCCAAGGTCATTGAAGCCAACAGGGCATCAGAGTGTCAGAGTGAGCAGGCTGTCTCAGATGCTAGTGCCATCGAGGGGCCACCACAAAGACGTAGCACCCGCAAACATAAAATGAAGGCACCTTAGGCATCCCCCGGGTTAATCACTGGTGGTTTTTTGTTGACCTCCTATGAGTTCCTTCTGATTGTGTGTGAAGTGCAACACTATTTTATTTCTGTTATGTCAAGAGACTTTTGTTACAGCATTAAATTTATGTCATCTAAAATGCCTCTTTTCTTGGGCAGGTGCATGGATTCCTGAGATGTTATGAGTGATTTCTGTGTCATTGACATTTATTGACTGGGCCCATTGTCAATGCTCCTATCCAGACAGATTTTGCACTAAGGTGTCCAGTATGGAGGCTACAGGCCAGGCTTGTGTTGGCGATCCATATGTGGTGTGCTGGCTAAAGGTTCCTTGGATTAGAGCATCCTGGGTGTCCCTGCCTCCCTGGAGTATGCCCGGGTCAGCGTGTGTCCCCTCAACATTTCCCTGTACATTCTCATCCTTGGACTCACTGCTGGACTCATCGTGTTCAGCCGCAGCCACTGCGCCTACATAATCTTCGTCCACTGCATCCCCCCTTTGCAGTTCAAGATTATGGAGAGCGCAGCATACAACCACTATCACTGACACATGATCTGGGGGGTACTGGAGTGCCCTCCCGGAACGGTCCAGGCATCGGATGCACATTTTGAGACCGATGGCTCTCTCCACCACAGGCCTTGTGGAGCCATGGCTCCTATTTAGCATTCCTCAGCTTCTGTTCTTGGATGGCGGAGAGGCATCGTGAGCCACCTTCTGAGGGGATAGCCCTTGTCACCCAGCAGCCATCCATCCAGCCAGGCTGGAGCACTGAAGAGCCTCGGCACCTGGGAGTGTCTGAGGATGCAGGCGTTGTGGGAGCTGCCTGGGTATCTTGCACAGACTTGTAGAATCAGCATCCTGTGGTCACACACTATCTGCACGTTCATGGAGTGGAAGCCCTTCCTGTTGACAAAGGCACTGGGCTCACTCACTGGTGCCTTGATGGCCACGTGTGTGCAGTCGATTGCACCCTGGACGCAGGGGAAGCCAGCAATGGCCACGAAGCCTCTGGCTCATTCTGGCTGGCCTCTTCCCAGCAGTAGTATGCCTGAACAGAGTGTTTGTAACCTACTTCACACAAGTGTGGACAGCTGATTGGGAGACACCGCAAAGATCACCCACCGAGCCCTGAAAAGAGCCAGAGGCATGGAAGTTGAGGACAGCTGTGACCTTCAGAGCCACTGGCGTGGGGTTTCCACCCACACAGTTAGCTGAGATCTCAGGCCCAATTATCTGACAGATAGAGGTGACTGTCTCCCTTGAGAGACGGAGCCTCCTTCGGCACTGCACCTCAGACATATTGAGGTAGCTGCTTCGCCGCTTGTAAACCCTGGCAGCAGGATAGTGGCGTCTTCTGCGGTCCCTTGTGCCTTGGACAACCTCTTGGCCCTGCACCCCTTGTGCCTGCGCCTGTCCTCCCAAAGGTGGCTCCCCTGGAGGCTGAATGTGAACTCCTGGCCTCCTCCCCCTTCTAGCCCTCCCTTCCTCCTCAGATGAAATGCCTCCAGTGGAGAGATCGCCTCCCATTCACAGGCTCAGGGAGGCTTCCTGAAACCTACAGCCCCTAAAATAAATCTTCACTGATAGGTGCTGACCTGAAGGTTTTGAGTCCAGTCCAAGCAGCTGCTATGTGTTTGCTACTTTTCCACCTCACACAGGCAAGTTTCGCTAACTTCTGAGCAGCAACTTTTTAATGTCTGGATTCGCGAACCCACTAAGCCCTCTTCTCCCGCCCGCGGATGAGCTTCATGCAAATTTCTGATACCCGCCTGCCCGTTGTGGCCGTGTGATGAGCCAAAGATCGCACGGGTGCCTTAAAATCCAGGTCAATTGGAGCTGCAAGGGCCTTAAGCAACCCGTTAATTAATGGTGGTCGCGCAACAGACATCGCCGTGCGTCTGCCCACCGAAATATCGCGATGGTGCACAGTGATGTCGGGACGCACGCCTGACATCACCGTGAGTCATCTGACACGTCGGCGTGCAGGTCCCACCCTGCCCCTCATACTGACGGAAAAATTCTGCCCTTACTCTAGTGATAGTTATTGTATTCATTTCCTCCCCCCACCTTTTGCCCCTTTAATTATTTGGTATTTTTGGAATGCTATTAGTGTCTCCTGCCGTAAGGACTGATGCAAAGTATTTATTCAACTCCTCTGCCATTTCCTGGTTCCCCATTATTATTTCCCCAGCTTCATTCTCCAAGGGGCCGATGTGCACTTTGGACTCTCTCTTCACTTATATATTTAAAGAAGCTCTTACTGTCTGTTTTTATGTTATTTGCTGGTTTACCCTCAAAATTTATTTTCTCCCTCTTTATTTATTTTTTGATCATCTTTTACTGGTCTTTAAAACTTTCCTAATCCTCTGGTTTACCACTAATCTTTGCCACATTGTATGATTTTTCTTTCAATTTGATACTGTCCTTAACTTCCTTTGTTAACCGTGGTTAGTTTATCCCCTTCCTAGAATCCTTCTTCCTCACTGGGATATATCTTTGTTGTGAGTCATGAACTATTTTCTTAAATGTCTGCTATTGTTCATCAACCGTCTTTTCTGCTAAATCTAACTCTAACCCTGTTTACTCCAGCCAACTCTGCCCTCATTCCTTTAGAGGACAGTGAGTCTTTGGAACTCTCTTCCTCGAAAGGCAGTGGCAGCCAAGTCTTTGAATATTTTTAAGGCAGAGCCAGATAGATTCTTGATTAACAAGGGGATGAAACATTATCAGGGGTAGGCAGGAGGTTACAATCAGATCAGCCATGATTTTCAGGCTTGAAGGGACAAGTGGCTTACTCCTGTTTCTAGCTTGTATGTTCGTATACATTGTAGCAGTGAACAGGGAATAGAGAGGAGACAATAGGAGAGAGCACAGAGTTAAAATCCTAAGTCTCATAATGAATTAATGTTGACATAGGTGGCTGGAGTCAGCGTGGAGTATTGCCAAACTGTTGTCCAAGTTCAGAGGCAGGAGCAGCAGGAAAATGGAACCCAGAATCCATTTGAAGGTCGGAGTGAACGCACTGATGGAGTGTGTGAAGATCTAGGAGGATATGTAGAATCGATTACAGGATAAAAGATGACGATCACTGGAGGGATATAGAGAACTGGGAACACCTCAGCATTAGTGGACTTTGTAGTACTGTGCCAACCCTTTCCCAATCCCATTCCCTGTCACTATTTCAATTCCTTGACCTATTCCTGCTCCCATTCCCTTCTCTATTCAAATTCCATTCCCAATGACAATTTCCAAACCCATTCCATGTCCCTATCCCATTCCCGATACCCAATCCCATTCCCTATCCCCAATCCCATTCCCTATATCCAATATCATTCCCAATCACATTCCTTATCCCCAATCCCATTCCCTATATCCAATACCATTCCCAATCCCATTCCCTGTCACTATTTCAATTCCTTGCCTATTCCTGCTCCCATTCCCTTCTCTATTCAAATTCCATTCCCAATGACAATTTCCAAACCCATTCCATGTCCCTATCCCATTCCCGATCCCCAATCCCATTCCCTATATCCAATACCATTCCCAATCCCATTCCCTATCCCCAATCCCATTCCTTATATCCAATACCATTCCCAATCCCACTCCCTATCCCCAATCCCATTCCCAATCACATTCCTTATCCTCAATCTCAATCACATTCCTTATCCCCAATCCCATTCTATACATCTAATACCATTCCCAATCCCATTCCCTACATCCAATATCATTCCCAATCACATTCCTTATCCCCAATCCCATTCCCTATATCCAATACCATTCCCAATCACATTCCCTATCCCCAATCCCACTCCCTACATCCAATCCCATTCCCAATCACATTCCTTATCCCCAATCCCAATCCCTATCCCCAATCCCATTCCTTATATTCAATACCATTCCCAATCCTATTCCCTATCCCCAATCCCATTCCCTATATCCAATACCATGCCCGTTGAATAAGTAGCTCCCAGTGGGCAGGCGCGGACTGCCAACCGGAAGTGATCTGGTGCAGGGGGCGGTGCTTCCGGGTCATCTGGAGGTCATTCTCATCATGGGGTCCGGACAGGAGCTGCCGGATTCCCGGATCTGGAGGACGCAGGGGACCCCGCTGGAGGCTGTGGAGGAGCGGCTGCGGCGGCGGGGTCTGAGGGACCCCTGGGCTCGGTGGGTGACTCAGAGAGGCTGTGGTCGGGATCTTTGTCCTGGGTCTGGGGTAGGGGTAGGGCGCCCTGGGCCTGGGGTAGGGGGACCGGGGCCTGGGGTAGGGGGACCGGGGCCTGGGGCTGGGCCTGGGGTAGGGGTGCCTGGGCCTGGGGTAGGGGGACCTGGGCCTGGGGTAGGGGTAGGGGTAGGGGTAGGGGTAGGGCGCCCTGGGCCTGGGCCTGGGTTAGGGGGACCTGTCCCAGGAGCTGGAGTTGGAAGCCCTCCTGCCGGTAGCTTCTGATCTCCCGACCCACAGCAATGTGCTGGACCGTTAACTGTCTTTGAAAGGGTCTAGCAAGCCACTGAGTCCAAGGGCAAATAGGGATGGGCAACAAATCCTGACCTTGTCAGTGACGCCCACATCCCATAAAAATGAAGAACACACTGCACAGTGTGTCACCCCTGGCTTAGTGGGGTAGCTCTCTGTGAAACTGTTCCCACTCGAGAGAGCATCAAGAACCACAGGGCACAGATTCAAAATAATTGGCAAAAGGAGTAAAAGCGATGTGAGGAAAAATGTTTTCACCCAGAGGGTGGTTGGAGTCTGGAATGAACTTCCTGAGAGGGTGGTGGAGGCAGGTTCGATCGAGGTATTCAAAAGGAGTTAGATTGCTATCTGAAAAGAAAGAGTGTGCAAGGCTAGGGGATAAGGCTCTTTCAGAGAGCCAGTGCTGACTCGATGGGCTGAATGGCTGCCTCCTGCATTGTAGAGATTCTGTTATTCTGTCTCTGATTCGAAATCGTCTGAGTTCCAGGTTGTGGATTCAGTCCCACTCCTTATCCAGGCCAATTCTCCCAGTGCAGTACTGCATTGTCGGAGGCACTGTCTTTCAGATGAGATGTTAAACTGAGGCCCCATCTGCACCCTTGGATGGATGTAAAAGGCCCCCCAGCACTATATTGAAGAAGAGCAGGGGAGTTCTTCCTGGCCAATGTTTACCCTTCAGTTGACATCATGAAGAAAGCATTATCTCATTGCCCTTTGTGGGATCTGACTGTGCACAAATTAACTGCTGTGTTTCCTACATTACAACAGGGACTAAGCTTCAAAGATGCTTCACTAGCTGTAGAGTGTTTTGAGATGGTGAAAAGTAACATATCAATACAAGACTTTCTTTTACATAAGAACATAAGAAATAGGAGCAGGAGTAGGCCATTCAGCCCTTCGAACCCGCTCCACCATTCAATGAGATCATGGCTGATCATCTACTTCAACACCATTTTTCTGCACTATCCTCGTAGCCCTTAATGCTTTTATTATGTAGAAATCAATTGACCTCTGTCTTGAACATACTTGATGACTGAGCCTCCTCAGCCCTCTGGGATAGAGAATTCCAAAGATTCACCACCCTCTGAGTGAAGAAATCCCTCCTCATTCCAGTCCTAAGTGGCCTGTTTCATACTCTGAGACTGTGTCCCCTAAGCCACCCCATCCCCCCAGCCAAGGGAAGCATCTTTCCTGCATCTAGCCTGTTGAGCCCTGTAAGAATTTTGAACGTTTGAATTAGACCACCTCTCATTCTTCTAAACTCCGGAGAATAAAGGCCCAGTCTATTTAACTTTCCTTATAGGACAATCCCTACATCCCAGGAATTGGTTTAGTGAATCTTCGTTGCACTCCCTCTATGGCAAAAAACTGGTCAGCCCCACTGTTTATGCTCCACATGAGCCTTCTCCTACACTACTTCATGTAACTCTATCAGCACATCCTTTTATTCCCTTCTCCCTTGAGCTCATCAAGCTTCCCATTAAAAGGGAGTGAGTTCCACATTCTCGCCATTCTCTGGGTAAAGACGTTTCTTCTCAATTCTCACCTGGATTTATTGCTGACTATCTTATATTTATGATCCTTAGTGTTACACAAGTGGAAACATCACTACAGTTATCCAATGAAAACCTTTCAGAATTTTAAAGACCTCTGTCAGGTCACCCCTACAGCCTTTTTTTTTCTAGAGGAAACAGCCCCATCCTGTTCAGTCTTTCTTGATGGTTGTAATTCCTCGTTTCTGCTATCATCCCTGCAGATCTCTTTTTCACCTTCTCCAGAGTCCCTATGTCCTTATAACATGGAGACCAGAAATCTGCTCGGTACTCCATAAGTGTGGTCTAACTGAGGTTCCATTCAAGTTTAGCATAAGTTCTCTGGCTTTTAGATTTTTTAATTAACTTTTTTCACGGGATGTGGGCGTCACTGGCAAGGCCAGCATTTTGTTGCCCATCCCTATTTGCTCTTGAGAAGATGGTGGTGAGCCACTGCCTTGAACTGCTGCAGTCCATATGGTGTAGGTACACCCACAGTGCTGCTAGGGAGGAAGATCCAGGATTTTGACCCGTGACAGTGAAGGAACGGCGATATATTCCCAAGGCAGGATTGTGTGTGGCTTGGAGGGTATCTTGCAGTTGGTGGTGTTCCCATGCATCTGTTGCCCTTGTCCTTCTAGGTGGTAGAGGTCTGGGGTTTGGGAGGTGCTGTCGAAGGAGCCTCGGCGAGTTGCTGCAGTGCATGTGATATACGCTGCTGCCACAGTGCGCCAGTGGTGGAGAGAGTGAATGTTTAGTGTGGTGGATGAGATGCCGATCACTTGGGCTGCTTTGTCCTGGATGGCGTCCGTGCTTCTAGATTCTTATTGGCTGTATCAATGCTGAAATTTTGTTGGAACATTTGGAGGTAGCCGAGATGCTGGTTACTGGGCTGCTTTGAGCATTTGTGGCTGTTCCTATTCCTGGTAGCACGTACTGACCAGCCTTGGTTGCAGTATCTCTGCCAGTTCGAGCAGATTGAGAGTTTGATTGAGTCTCTCTCCAGGGGAGGTTTATGGACAAGCTAAGTTTCCAGTCCTGAAAGCAGTGAATTATTCCATCAGCACACTTTGGCGTCTCACTCAGATGAGCCTCGACCAACTGTCCATTTTGGGGAGTCATCGCCAAAGTCACTGTTGACCTCACCTGATATTCAAGCTTTCAACCACAGGGCCGCTGGACAGCCACCAGGAGTGGGGACCCCCAAATGATCTTCCCCCTTCTTGGGCAGGTGGTTTGACCAGTTGAACATTCCTAAGACCGCACTTGCTGGGATCAGCTAATTTGGCAGAGGCCAAAGAGGCCCCTGATAGTCACAAAGACTCTGGGGACACAGTGATTGTTATTGTCTGTCCTCCAATTGGGGAAGAATGGAGCAGCTTTGTACGATGCAAGCACGGGAGCTGTGTGTGAGACCGTTACTCCCCGTTGGTGGGATGTGGGAGTGCCACAGTGGAAAATTCAGAAGAGGCAGAAGACATCGCACTAGCTGAATCTTTTTAATGTTTGAGATAAAACTTCGGCGATAAAGGTGACCTCTGAGAAACGATTCCAGACAGATTGATTTTCTTCCTGGCAGGGCCAGGTCTGTCTAAGCCCAATTGTCCGATCGCCACCTCGCTGACCCAGGCCCAGAATGTCAAAACCTGTGAATTCAAAAAAAGTGGCCACGTGCTGCAGCCACTGACTGCTCACAAGCCACTTTGGCACTGGGAGATAGTCTGTTGGGCCAGGACACCCTGTCTGCATGACTAAACCATGAGCAGTTTAAGCAGGGGGATCATACTGTGTGGAGCCTAGGCTGTAGGCAGGTTTGATTAGACTCCATCTGGAGTAACTGCGCTCAGTTCTGGATACCACACCTCAAGAAGGACATATTGACCTCAGCGAGGTGCACGGTGCAGATTCACTAGAATGATACCCAGCACTAAAGGGGTTAGAGGACAGGCTTCATAAACTTGGTTTGTATTTCCCTTGAATTTGGGAGGTTGAGGGATAATCTCATTGAGGAGTTCAAAGTGTTAAAAGGATTCTATCGAGTCAATGAGGAGAAACTGTTTCCTCTTAGTCAGAATCCACAACAAGGGGAAGTAACTTTGAAATCAGAGCTCTGCTTAATTTAGGAATGAAATGAGGAAGTACTTTTTCACAAAGGGTGTGGAAATCGGGAACTCACTCCTCCAAGAGGCTGAATTGAAGTTTTCAAGATTGGAGTAGATAGATTTCATTTGTATGTAAGGGTGTCAGAGGATATAGTGCAAAACTGGGTAAGTGGAGTTGAGGTACCGATCAGAAATGTTCTTGATTGAATGCCGAACAGATTTGAGCAGTTGAATCATCTCCTCCTGTTCCACATGTATGTTGATGACACCCAGCTCTCCTTCACCCCCGCCCCTATCGAGCTCTTTTCTGTCTCTCAATTGTCAGGCAGCTTGTCCGATATCCAGGACAGCAAAGTATTCCTCGAGCTAAATATTGCAAAGACTGAAGCCGTTGTTTTCAGTCCCCACCACAAACTCTGTTCCCTAGCCTCCAGCTCCACCCGCTTCCCTGGCGACTGTCCGAGGCTGAACCAGACTGTTTGCAGCTATGCTTTCCCCACCAGCTCTCCCTTCCGACTGCACAGTCCTCTCGATCGACCCTCCCCTTCCTGGGACTTTTCCTTCAGGCGTCTATTGTTATCAGTCCCACCAGCATTAGGCCTTCGGTTGCTATTGGGAGCCTGTCCATCAGTTGCTCGAAGGAAGTGCATGAGTATTTGGTAGAGTTATGCCAGGATTGACGAGAGTTCATAGCCAATCCTTTAACCGTTTTCGTTGTTGCCTTGTATCTTCACAGCAATGAGGCCTGGCGGTTCAGTGGAGGCTTTGCTAAACCAATTGCCTTCAGCGATATCTTCTTTCGAGGCTTCAAGTGGGGATTTGCAGCTTTTGTTGTGGCTTTGGGTGTTGAATATGCACTATTTTCTCCCAAGAAGAATGGAGGACATCACTAGAGAATGAAAACTGAGAGCATTGAAATTCTGTGGAACTTTCAGCATTTCCCCATTTTTCCACTTTGGGTGGGCTGTAACTAGTGTATCAGATGAGAAGTAAACATCTGTATAGAATAAAATAATCTATTGAATCAATATCTGTGATCTTAATCATGTTTCTTTCGAAGTTTTTTCTCCATTGATTTTGTTTCCTATTAACTGTTTTCTTCTGCAGCTGGTGACTATCCGATAGCTGTTCCAGGTGCTCGTTCTTGTTTAATGAGAGGGAACTGCACCATTGCCACTGCTGCTCCAGGATGTGTCCTTAGCCCTCTTCTGTTTCTCATTTTTGTGCTGCCCCTCGGTGATGTCATCCAAAGATGAGTCAGGTTCCACATACACACTGCTGATAGCCAGCTATACCTTAGCACCACCTCTCTCAACCCTGCACTATGTTGTCAGAGCCACTTGTCCAACGTCCGGTACTGGACGAGCTGCCAATTCCTTCAGTTAAACATTTCGGAGACTTGAGGCCATTGTCTTCAGTCCATGTCACTGCCTCCACCTCTCTGTAGCCACTGACCAGGCTGTTTACAACGTCAGTATTCTATTTGACCATGGGATGAGCTTCCTGCTTCAAATCCTCCCCAGCACTAAGACTACGTACTTCCATCTCCAGAACATCACCCATTTCTGTCCCTGTCTCAGTTCATCTGCTGCTGAAACCTTCATCCGTGCCTTTGTCACCTTCAGACTCAACTATTCCAATGCTCACCTGCCCAGCCTCCCATCTCCCACCCTACATAAATTTCAGTTCACCCAGAGCTGCCTATTTCCTGACATGCATCAAGTTCCATTCACCCATCACCCTGTGCTTACTGACCTACATTGAATTTAAGTCCCTGAAGGCACCTTTTATAAATATCTCATTCTTGTGTTCAGATTCTTCTATTGGATCACCCCTCCCTATCTCTAATCCCTTTGAGCCTTACAACTCGCCAAGATCTCTGCACCCCTCCAATTCTCGTCCACCCCCGTTTACCTTCAACTCCGTGTTTAGCCATCTGGGCCTTAATTCCCGCTGTAAGCCTCTCTGCCTTTCCACCTTCTTAGCCTCTCTGCCTTTCCACCTTCTTAGCCTCTCTGCCTTTCCACCTTCTTAGCCTCTCTGCCTTTCCACCTTCTTAGCCTCTCTGCCTTTCCACCTTCTTAGCCTCTCTGCCTTTCCACCTTCTTAGCCTCTCTGCCTTTCCACCTTCTTAGCCTCTCTGCCTTTCCACCTTCTTAGCCTCTCTGCCTTTCCATCTTCTCTCCCCCCCCACCCCGGTTAAGAAACTCTTAAAATTTTTGTCCAATTTTTTAGTCACTGATCCCCGTGCTTTGCTTCCTATCAATCGTTTGACACTCCTGTTTTGTATTGGCCATTGCTGTCCCTGCTATTGTTACCCAATGTCCACAAGTAGGGGGCATTAAGGCCAATTATACACCCCAAGGCCACTTGTGCTGATGGCTTTCTGATCTGTGTGGTTCATTAATCTGCTCAGTCACTGCAGGAAGACAAATGCAATTTTTAAACACACTGTTACAATGTTGAAGGCATCTTTGCAAGTTTCCTATTTCACTTTAATGGAATTCCCCTTTACCACATAAACCAGTTATTCTGCTAACTTGAGTGCTTCTCAGTTCTGCATCAGTGGATTGACTATGGGAGTTTCATAAGTGCATCAGTAATTGTGGCTACAAGATGTCTAGTCTGTTGGATGAGAGAAGGAAGAAAATAATGCTCAGGATTTGGAAGAACAATGTGGCCACACCCACGTTAACCTTTGGTGCGAATCAGTGAGGTGAAAGTAACCCATGTGCTAGGTTATTGAGTGGAAGCAGGTATCCGCAGGAGCTTCTGATCCTGCTCCCTGTGCACAATGAAGTGAAGTACAGGGTTGACTGAAGGGGCCTCATTACCTCTTTGCAGTTGCTTGGATTAACCTGACTGGCCGAAAGTGGTGACTGTGGTGTAGGAACAGTGACCCTAAGGTCACCTAGGTAAGGAATTAATGGAATTTTATCCCCTCGAGTGAGAAAGCCTGGCCACCACAATGTTGGAACAAAAGCAAGTAAATGGAGTTGAGGTAGAAATCAGTTATATGATTGAATGAGAAAGTTGGAGGAAAAAATGGGTCAATTTCAAGTTGGCAAACTAGTGGTGTGCCACAGATCAATGCTGGGGCCTCAACTACTTACAATCTATATTAATGACTTGAATGAAGGGGCAGACAGTATTGTAACCAAATTTGTGGACAATACATGATAGAAAAGCAAGTTATGAGAAGAATACAAGGAATCTTCAAAGGGATATAGACAGATTAAGTGTGTAGGCAAAAATTGGCAGATGGAGTATAATGTGGGAAAATGTGAGGTTGGCCACTTTGGCAGGAAGAAAGATCGAGTATTACTGAAATGGAGAGAGACTACAGAATGCTGTGTACAGAGGAATCTGGGTGTCCTTGTACATGAATCCCAAATAACTAGCATGCAGGTACAGCAAGTAATTAGGAAGGCAAATGGAATGTTGACCTTTATTACAAGGGGGGCGGTGAAGGTGGGGTGGAATATAAAAGTAGGTAAGTCTTGCTACAACTGTACAGAGTATTGGTGAGACTGCACCTGAAGTAGTGTACAGGTTTGGACTCCTTATTTAAGAAGGGATATACTTGCATTGGAAGCAGTTCAGAGAAGGTTCACTAGCTTGAGTCCTGAAATGAAGGGATTGTGTTATGAGGAAAGGTTGAGCAGGTTGGCCTTTACTCTTTGGAGTTTAGAAGAGTGAGAGGTGATCTTGTTAAAACATATAAGATTCTAAGGGACTTGATAGGGTAGATGCTGAGAGGATGTTCTCACATGGGGCATCTAGAACTAAGGGACACAGTTTAAAACTAAGGGTTTCAAGACTGAGATGAGGAGGAATTTCTTCTCTGAGGATTGTTAGTCTTTGTAATTCTCCCCAGAGAGCAGCGGAGACTGGGTCATTGAATATATTCAAGTCTGAGTTAAGCAGATTTTTGATCTACATGGGAGTCAAGGGTTAAACTTGAAGCCATTCGACTTCATGGAGGTACAGAGTCAATTCTGAGGACCAGCACTGCCACTCCCTCCTGACTGTGCACCACACCTGGTGGGTCTGTTCTGCCAGTGGGACAGGACATAGCCAGGAAAAGTGATGGAAGAGGCTCGGACATTTGCTGTAAGGTATTATTTGGTGAGGATGACTGTGCCAGGTTGTTGCTTTACTCTTAAGATAAAGGCAAAAAATTGCGGATGCTGGAAATCCAAAACAAAAATAATACCTGGAAAAACTCAGCAGGTCTGACAGCATCTGTAGAGAGGAGCACAGTCAACGTTTCGAGTCTGTATGACTCTTCAACAGAACTAAGTAAAAATAGAGAAAAGGTGAAATATAAGCTGGTTTAAGGGGGGGGGGGGGGGGGGGGGGGATGGGACAGGTAGAGCTGGATAGAGGGCCAGTGATAGTTGGAGATAGCCAAAATATGTCATAAACAAAGGTGTTGAAGGTGGTGATATTATCTAAGAAATGTGCTAATAAGTGACATTAGGGTAGAAAGTAGGACAAGCAAGGTACAGATAGTCCTAGTGGTGGTGGGGTGGGGGGAAGGGATCGAAATAGGCTAAAAGGTAGAAATAAAACAATGGATGGAAATACATTTAAAAATAATGGAAATAGGTGGGAAAAGAAAAATCTGAAGCAGCATTTCACTTGCAATTCCCTCAATTTAGTCTGCTGCATTCGTTGCTCCCAATGCGGTTTCCTCTACATTGGAGAGACCAAACACAGACTGGGTGACCGCTTTGCAGAACACCTTCGGTCTGTCCGCAAGCATGACCCAGATCTCCCTGTCGCTTGCCATTTCAACACTCCACCCTGCTCTCATGCCCACATGTCCGTCCTTGGCCTGCTGCATTGTTCCAGTAAAGCTCAACACAAACTGGAGGAGCAGCACCTCATCTTCCGACTAGGCACTTTACAGCCCGTCCAGACTGAATATTGAGTTCAACAATTTTAGATCTTGATCTCTCCTCCATCCCCATTCCCTTTTTTCCCCCCAATAATTTATATAGATTTTTCTTTTCCCACCTATTTCCATTATTTTTAAATGTATTTCCATCCATTGTTTTATCTCTACCTTTTAGCCTATTTTGATCACTTCCCCCCCACCCCGGGGCTATCTGTACCTTGCTCATCCTGCTTTCTACCCTTAATGTCGCTTATTAGCACGTTCCTTAGATAATATCACCGCCTTCAACACCTCTTTGTGTCTATGACATCTTTTGGTTATCTCCAACTATCACTGGCCATCTATCCAGCTCTACCTGTCCCACCCACCCTTAAACCAGCTTATATTTCACCTCTTTTCTATTTTTACTTAGTTCTGTTGAAGAGTCATTCGGACTCGAAGCATTAACTGTGTTCCTCTCCGCAGATGCTGTCAGACCTGCTGAGTTTTTCCAGGTATTTTTAGTTTTGTGTTGCTTTACTCTCCCAATTTTGGTACAAGTCCCCAGTTAGTGAAAGGAGCTTTTCTGGGTCAACTGGGCAGGGTGTGCTCTGATGTGTATGGTGTTGAAGCTGATCTTGGGTGGTCCATCCAGTTTAATTCTTGTTCCTTGTAGAGGTTTGATACAGCTGAGGTGTTTGTCAGAGGGGCAGTTAAGAGTCACTCACATTGCTGGAGGTCAGGATTCACATATGGGTCAGACTGGGTAAAGGACATTAGCGAACCAGATTATTGTTTTAACAATAATGGTCACCATTATTAAATCTTGCATATTATTTCAGATTTATTTGATTAAATTAACTTTAAATCCCCAACTGCCGTGTTGAGATTTGACATCTCCAGATCATCAGTGCAGGCTGCTGGATTATTAGCCCAGTAGCATAATCAGACTGCTGATTGGAGAGGGGTTGGGGGGGAAAGGAGGATATGAGGGGAGAGGAAGGTGGGGGAGTAGAGGAGGGTATATGTGGGAGAAGGATATGTGGGGGAGGGGGATGGGAAGTAAATGGAGGAGGTGAGGAAATATTGGAGAAATATGAGGCATATGTGGAAGGGGCATGTGGGAGATTGGGGATGTATTGGGAGAAGAGGGTATATGAGGGAGGGGGTATTGGGGAAGTGGGTATTTGGGGTGAGGGGATCTTTGGGGAGCAGGTTTTGGGTGTACGGGTATTTGGAGGGGGGGTATATGGGGTGAGGGGTTGGGGTATTTAAGGGAGGGGGTATATGGGGTGAGGGGAGGGGAATATGGGGTGAGGGGCATGGGTATGTGGGGTGAGGGGGTATATGGGGTGAGGGGTTATATGGGTGAGGGGGTATATGGGGTGAAGGTTTGGGTGTATTTAGGGGGAGGGGGTATATGGGATGAGGGATATTTAAGGGAGGGGGTATATGGGATGAGGGGTATTTAGGGGAGGGGGTATATGGGGTGAGGGGGAATATGGGGTGAGGGGCGTGGGTATATGGGGTGAGGGGGTATATGGGGTGAGGGGTTGGGGGTATTTAGGGTGAGGGGGTATATGGGGGTATTTAGGGTGAGGGGTATATGGGGTGAGGGGGTATATGGGGTGAGGGGTTGGGGGTATTTAGGGTGAGGGGGTATATGGGGTGAGGGGGTATATGGGGTGAGGGGGTATATAGGGTGAGGGGGTATATGGGGTGAGGGGTTGGGGGTATTTAGGGTGAGGGGGTATATGGGGTGAGGGGTTGGGGGTATTTAGGGTGAGGGGGTATATGGGGGTATTTAGGGTGAGGGGGTATATGGGGGTATTTAGGGTGAGGGGGTATATGGGGTGAGGGGGTATATGGGGTGAGGGGTTGGGGGTATTTAGGGTGAGGGGGTATATGGGGGTATTTAGGGTGAGGGGGTATATGGGGTGAGGGGGTATATGGGGTGAGGGGTTGGGGGTATTTAGGGTGAGGGGGTATATGGGGGTATTTAGGGTGAGGGGGTATATGGGGTGAGGGGGTATATGGGGTGAGGGGTTGGGGGTATTTAGGGTGAGGGGGTATATGGGGTGAGGGGGTATATGGGGTGAGGGGTTGGGGGTATTTAGGGTGAGGGGGTATATGGGGTGAGGGGTTGGGGGTATTTAGGGTGAGGGGGTATATGGGGTGAGGGGGTATATGGGGTGAGGGGTTGGGGGTATTTAGGGTGAGGGGGTATATGGGGTGAGGGGTTGGGGGTATTTAGGGTGAGGGGGTATATGGGGTGAGGGGGTATATGGGGTGAGGGGGTATATGGGGTGAGGGGTTGGGGGTATTTAGGGTGAGGGGGTATATGGGGTGAGGGGTTGGGGGTATTTAGGGTGAGGGGGTATATGGGGTGAGGGGTTGGGGGTATTTAGGGTGAGGGGGTATTTGATGTCTGTGTCCCGGGTTCCAGGCCCCGCTGCTCCTGGACTCCGGGCGCAGCGCCCAGCAGCTGGGACTCGGCCCCCGGCCCCCGGCCCCTGAAGGGAAACTTTCGTTTTCACTTTCTCCGGCAGGTGGAGGGTCGGAGCCGAGGATCGGGGTGAGGTCGGGGTCTGGCCTCGGAGGGCGGGAGAGGCCGCTCACAGAACCACCACCCAGCCCCGCGATCACCTCACCGCAGGAGCGGAGGCCGAGGCCGAGGCCGGGGCCTGGGGCCAGGGCCGGGGCCAGGGCCGGGGCGGGGAGGCCTGGGGCTGGGGATGGGCCGGGGAGCGGAGGCCGAGGCCGAGGCCGAGGCCGGGGCCAGGGCCGGGGCGGGGAGGCCTGGGGCTGGGGATGGGCCGGGGAGCGGAGGCCGAGGCCTGGGGCCGGGGCCAGGGCCAGGGCGAGGGCCAGGGAGCGGAGGCCGAGGCCCGGGGGCTGGGCCGAGCCTGGGGGCTGGGCCGGGGCGGGGAGGCCTGGGGCTGGGGATGGGCCGGGGAGCGGAGGCCGAGGCCCGGGGCCGGGGCCGGGGCGGGGAGGCCTGGGGCTGGGGATGGGCCGGGGAGCGGAAGCCGAGGCCTGGGGCCGGGGCCGGGAGGCCTGGGGCTGGGGATGGGCCTGGGCCCGGGCCCGGGGAGCGGAGGCCGGGGGCTGGGGCTGGGGCTGGGCCCGGCATTTTGTGTTGTTACCACAGAGACTGGGCCCGTTCCCCCCCCCCCGCCCCCGGAGAGAGACGCGGGGGTGTGGGGCGGTGGGGGTTATGGTGACTGAAGGAGGTGATGGGGTAGGAACCGGCGGGAGGAGCCCGGAATAAGGGGTAATGACCTTAGAATTAGAGCCAGGGACAGAGGGTGGGCGGATGGAGTCAGAGTCCGGATAGAGACAGAACAGGATTGAGGGGCCGAATGGCCTCCTATTCCCATCAGGGGAGGTGGAAACCCTAGAATCAGTTCACTGCGATGGGGGAGGGGAGGGGGTGAGGGATAGGGTAGGCGTGAGGGGGGGAAGGGTTAGGGTCGGGTGGAAGGGGTGAGGGATAGGGTAGGCGTGAGGGGGGGAAGGGTTAGGGTCGGGTGGAAGGGGTGAGGGATAGGGTGGGGGGTGGAGGGGGAGGGAAAGGTTGGGGGGGTGGAGGGAAAGGGATGGGGGGGTGGTGGTGGGGAGGGGGAGGGATGGGGGAGGGGAGGGAAGGGGTGGTGGGGGGGAGGGGGAGGGATGGGGGAGGGGAGGGAAGGGGTGGTGGGGGGGAGGGGGAGGGGAGGGAAGGGAGAGGGATGGGGAGAGGGGAGGGAAGGGGTGGTGGGGGGAGGGGGAAGGATGGGGAGAGGGGAGGGAAGGGGTGGTGGGGGGAGGGGGAAGGATGGGGAGAGGGGAGGGAAGGGCCGAGGGATGAGGGGAGGGGGGGTAGGGGGGACAGGGTAGGGAGAGGGAGAGGGGAGGAATGGGGAGGGAGAGGTGGGGGTGAGGGTGAGGGGTAAGGGAGAGACTTCATGGACAGATCATGAGGGGCCGAATAGCCTGGGGTGGGGAAGGGGGTGATGTGTGGTGGTATCGTCGCTGGACTAATGATCCAGAGACCCAGGGGTAATGCTCTGGGGACCGGGGTTCGAATCCCACCACGGCAGATGGCGGAATTTAAATTCAATTTAAAAAAGTTAAAAATTCAATTTTTAAAAATAAATTAAAATGTCTAATGGTGACCCCGAAACCATTGCCGGTTATGTCTTTTAGGGCCTTCATGTGACTCCATGCCCACAGTAATGTGGTTGACTCTTAGTTGCCCTCTAAACAAGGGCAATTAGGGCTGGGCAATAAATGCTGGCCCAGCCCGTAACACCCACATGCCATGAACGAATAAGAACAACTCTAGGATGTAGACTATCGGCTCTTGGAGACTTGTCAGCCTCATGTCCCTTGGACTTTTTCTGTAGTGACATTGATTGTTTTCAATCCCTCCCTCCTTTTTGCCCCTTGATTTTCTACTATTATTACAATGCTTTCAGTGTCTTCTTGAGTGCAGCATAAACACCAGCATAGACTGATGGGCTAAATGGCTTTTCTGTGCCGTGTCTCCTAAGTACTGGTAATTATCTTGGGAGGATGGGGCTTGTTGGAAAAGGTTGGTGAGCATTTACTGTGTAGAATGGAGGTAAGGAATATATACAGACTGCAGAGGAATGGGAAGAGCTGAGGCTGCAAGTTCAGCACCAGGAGCTCTGAACTCCTCAGGTAGTCCGCGCCCGTCGTTCCCCATCTTCAGCGTAAACCGGTTAAATTGAATCTCTCTTTGTCCTCCAGGCGTGGGTTTCCCTTTTAACTGGGTATCAGACGCAAAGGGGGAGGGCCTCCTATTGACAGCCGGTTCACACATGTGGTGGGGAGAGCGGACATCCTTACAGGGGTAATGCAACATTGGGAGTCGGTGAGTAGAATGTGGCTATACATCAGCACCAGCAGGGAGGTAGGATTGTGATGGGGCAAAGGTCCAAGGGATGAGCTGAAACCAATAAGGGTCATTACTGAGAGGGAGAGCAGGGCCAAATTAAAATTGTTCTACAGAATAAAGAGGATAAACAACTACACTGAATATTAATGAGGACAAAATAAACAACTCCAAAATGGATCAATGAGGAAATGAAACATCTCATTCAGACACTAAGAAAAAGGAGCAAAACAGGGGAGTGGTGTTAGAGGTATTAGAGGGAGAGGAAAACTGGGGCAGAGATGTAGGGAATTTACTGAAACCGGGTACAGGATATTGGGAGATGGGGGGGGTAAGGGAGATGTGGAGGGGTGTAGAGAGTTATCGAAACAAGGATACAGAATATTAGATGGGAGGGGGGATTGATTGAAACGCTACTAGATATTAGACGGGGAGGGAGAACTGAATAATAGAAAATGGTTAAGTATTAACAAAATGTTATCTAATTGTCATATGTTAAACACAGAGTAAAGCTCCCTCTACACTGTCCCCATAAAACACTCCCAGGACAGGTACAGCATGGGGTTAGGTACAGAGTAAATCTCCCTCTACACCGTCCCCATACTCCCAGGACAGGTACAGCACGGGGTTAGATACAGAGTAGAACTCCCTCTACACTGTCCCCATCAAACACTCCCAGGACAGGTACAGCACGGGGTTAGATACAGAGTAAAGCTCCCTCTACACTGTCCCCATCAAACACTCCCAGGACAGGTACAGCATGGGGTTAGATACAGAGTAAAGCTCCCTCTACACTGTCCCCATCAAACACTCCCAGGACAGGTACAGCACGGCGTTAGATACAGAGTAAAGTTCCCTCTACACTGTCACATCAAACACTCCCAGGACAGGTACAGCACGGAGTTAGATACAGTGTAAATCTCCCTCTACACTGTCTCCGTCAAATACTCCCAGGACAGGTACAGCACGGGGTTAGATTCAGAGTAAAGCTCCCTGTACACTGTCCCCATCAAACACTCCCAGGACAGGTACAGCACGGGGTTAGATACAGAGTAAAGCTCCCTTTACACTGTCCATTAAATATTCTGAACTAGAATTTAAAAGCTTAATATATTCTCTTGCTGGTGTTATACTGCTTTGTTGCTGACACTTGCTGGGAATCTATGGGTGCCAATTGACCTGTGATCATTAATCCTGGCTATGTCTCTACAATGAGTGTCCGCCATGTGACTGAGGCTTTAATGAGCTGGGTGCTCTGGCCTGCAGATGCTGAAATGTAGCCATACCTGAGAGCAGCTGAGCCAGCACAGCTGTAGAATAAAACCTGGGGTTTTCCCCCTTCGTCCTGGGGTAAGTCTCACAACATTTGGAGTGTTCTAAACCAAAAAGCATTTGTGGTTAGTTCACTGATGTTCATCTCCTCGTTTAGGTCTCAGGGTTTCATTTGGTGTTGGAAAGAAGAAGTTGGGGGCGTCATCTGCGATGAGGTCACAGCACGAGGTCATCAGCTGGTGGAATCCTAGCTTCCTGTAAGAAACACTTCGAGCTGCTTGCTTCATCCTTCAATGATGTTCAACCAATGCGACAAGGACATCAGACCATTGGCTTTGCAAATAGCAGGTGAACTGTCTCAAGATGAAAGTGCCACCTTAGTGTTTTTGTGCCTGGATGTTCTCAAAGATTGTTCAGCCACTGGGGAAGTGAAAGACCTCTTCGAGATCCTGAGCAAGCAGAACCTGCTCAGGGTCGAGCTCCTCACTGAACTGCTTTACCGAATAAGGAGATTTGATCTTCTGAAAAAATTGAAGGTTGATCCGGTGTGTTTTGAGAGAAGTTTGAACAGTGGTCATGGATACATTTCTTTATACAGGTAAAACCAATCTCTGAATAATGGGATGGATTCTATTTTTCCCACCTATTTGGTCTCCTTACTGAAGAAGGGACATAATTGCAGCAGAAGCAGTTCAGAGAAGGTTCATTCAACTGATCCTTGATGAGGGGGGGTTATCCTCAGGAAAGATAGGACAGATTGGGCCTGTATCTATTGGAGTTTAGAAGACTGAGAGGTGATCTTATTGAAACATATAAGATCCTGAGGGGTCTTGACAGGATGGATGCAGAGAGGGTGTTTCCCCCTGAAGAGACTAGAACTAGGGCACTCAGTTTAAAAATAAGGGGTCTCCCGTTTAAGACGAAGTGGAGAGATATATTTTCTGAGGGCCATTGGTTTGTGGAATTCCCTTTCCCAGAAAGCAGGAGACAGGGTAATTGAATATTTTTAAGGCTAAGTTAGATAGTTTCTTGATTGACAAGGCAGTCAAAGGGTATATGGGGTAGACAGGAAAGTGGAGTTGAGGTCACAATTGGATCAGCTGTGATCTTATCAAATGGTGGAGCAGCTCGAAGGGTCAAATGGCCCACTGCTGCTCCTAGTTTATATGTACATTATCGAGCTCCTGCTCCCCAGGATATAGCAGATAGTGTTCCAATGGCAGCTGTACAAAGCAGTTGTTTGCAGCAGTCCGTGACAGGGTGTAGTGAATAAAGTCAAGTACAGCAGCACGGAAGCTAATCTTATTCTTCAGGCTATGGTGCTCGCGATCATGGGAAATCACAGTGCTCCAATAACCTTTTACGTGTTTTGGCTGCTCGGTGGCACCTGATTGTCAAGGTGGCTGCAATGTTAGTGACTCATCTGGTTCACAGAGCTTGGCACCAATCTGGACATCGATCTGTCCATTGGAACAGGCATTGCCCATTCCGCCCCTCGAGTCTGTTCCACCATTTAGTCAGACCATGGCTCATCTGTATCTTGACTCCATCTACCTGTCTTGGGTCTATTTTCCTTAATTCCCTTGGCAAAGCTGATCCTCAGCCCCAGAAGTGTTTTTGGAGGGAGAGAATTCCAGATTTCCACTATCCTTCACATGGGAAGTGCTTCCCCTGAAAGGCCCGGTTCGGATTTTAGGGTCCTGCCCCCTTGTTATGGACTCCCACCAGAGGAAGTAGTTTCTCTCCATCTACTCTATTAACTCTATTAATCGTCTTAAACGTCTTAATTCAAAGAACAAAGAAAAGTACAGCACAGGAACAGGCCCTTCAGCCCTCCAAGCCTGCGCCGATCATATTGCCCGTCAACTAAAACCTTCTGCACCTCCGGGGTCCGTATCCCTCTATTCCCATCCTATTCATGTATTTGTCAAGCTGCCTCTTAAACACCACTATCGTACCTGCTTCCACCACCACCTGGCAGAGAATTCCAGATTGTCCGGATTAAACTCCATCTGCCATTTTTCCGCCCAAGTCTCCAACTGATCTATATCTCATTGTATCCTTTGAAATTCTCTTCACTATCTGCGTAAAAAACTTGCCCCGCACATCTCCTCTATAGTTTTCTCCTCTCACCTTAAATCTGTGTCCCCTAGTAATTGACTCTTCCACCCTGGGAAAAAGCTTCTGACTATCTACTCTGTCCATGCCACTCATAATTTTGTAAACTTCTATCAAGTTGCCCCTCAATCTCCATTGCTCTAGTGAGAACAATCCGAGTTTCTCCAACCTCTCCTCATGGCTAATAACCTCCAGACCAGGCAGCATCCTGGTAAACCTCCTCTGCACCCTCTCCAATGCCTCCATATCCTTCTGGTAATGTGGCGAGCAGAATTGCACGCAATATTCCAAGTGTGGCCTAACCAAGGTTCTATACAGCTGCAGCATGACTTCCCAGCTTTTATACTCAATACCCCTGCCGATGAGGGCAAGCATGCCATATGCCTTCCTGACTACCTTATCCACCTGCGTTGCCACTTTTAGCGACCTGTGGACCTGTACACACAGATCCCTCTGCCCGTCAATGCACTTAAGGGTTCTGCCATTTACTGTATAATTCCTGCCTGTATTAGACCTTCCAAAATGCATTACCTCGCATTTGTCCGGATTAAACTCCATCTGCCATTTCTCTGCCCAAGTCTCCAACCGATCTATATCTCATTGTATCCTTTGACAATCCTCTTCACTATCTGCAACTCCTCCAACCTTAGTGTCGTCTGCAAACTTACTAATTAGCCCAGTTACATTTTCCTCCAAATCATTTATGTATACTACAAACAGCAAAGGTCCCAGCACTGATCCCTGTGGAACTCCACTAGTCACAGCTCTCCATTCAGAAAAGCACCCTTCCACTGCTACCCTCTGTCTTCTATGACCAAGCCAATTCTGTATCCATCTTGCCAGCTCACCTCTGATCCTGTGCGACTCTACCTTCTGCACCAGTCTGCCATGAGGGACCTTGTCGAAGGCCTTACTGAAATCCATGTATATAACATTCACTGCCCTTCCATCGTCGATCATCTTTGTCACTTTCTCGAAAAACTCAATCAAGTTAGTGAGACACGACCTCCCCTTCACAAAATCATGCTGCCTCTCACTAATACGCCCATTTGCTTCCAAATGGTAGTAAATCTTGTCACGAAGAATCTTCTCCAATAACTTCCCTACCACTGACGTAAGGCTCACCAGCCTGTAATTTCCTGGATTATCCCTGCTACCCTTCTTAAACAATGGAACAACATTGGCCATTCTCCAGTCCTCTGGGACCTCACCCGTAGCCAGTGAGGATACAAAGATTTCTGTCAAGGCCCCAGCAATCTCCTCCTTTACCTCCCTCAGTACTCTGGGGTAGATCCCATCTGGCCCTGGGGACTTATCCACCTTAATATTCTTCAAGACGCCTAACACCTCTTTTTTGATCTCAACATGATCCAGGTTATCTACACACTCTTCCCCAGACAAATTGACCGCTAAGTTCTTCTCTTTGGTGAATACTGATGAGAAGTATTCATTTAGTATCTCTCCCATTTCTTCTGGCTCCACACACAGATTCCCTTTCCCTGTCTACCCTCTTGCTTTTTACGTATGTATAAAAGGCCTTGGGATTTTCCTTAATCCTGGTTGCCCGTGACTTTTCATGACTCCTTTTAGCCCTGCTGACTCCTTGCTTAAGTTTCTTCCTACTTTCTTTATATTCTCCACGGGCTTCATCTGATCCCAGCCTTTTAGCCCTTACAAATGCTTCCCTTTTCTTTTTGACTAATCTCACAAAATCCTTCGTTATCCAAGGTTCCTGAAACTTGCCAGGCTTATCCTTCATCCTAGCAGGAACATACCGGTCCTGAATTCTTATCAACTGACTTTTGAAAGCCTCCCACATGTCAGTTGTTGATTTGCCCTCAAACATCCGCCTCCAGTCTAGATTCCTCAGTTCCTGCCTAATATTGTTATAATTAGCCTTCCCCCAATTAAGCACCTTAACCCGAGGACTCCTGTTATTCTTATCCATCAGTACCCTGCAACTTGCTGAATTATGGTCACTTTTCCCGAAATGCTCCCCTACTGAAACTTCGACCACCTGGCCTGGTTCATTCCCTAATACCAGGTCCAGTATTGCCCCTTCCCTAGTTGGACTATCTACATATTGTCTCAGGAAGCCCTCCTGGGTGCACCTTACAAATTCTGCACCATCCAAACCCCTAGCACTAAGTGATTCCCAGTCAATATAGGGAAAGTTAAAATCACCCACCACAACAACCCTATTGCTTTTACATCTTTCCAAAATCTGCCTACATAACTGTTCCTCAATCTCCCGCCGGCAATGGGGAGGCCTATAGTAAACCCCCAACATTGTGACTGCTCCCTTCCTATTCTGGAGCTCTACCCATATTGCCTCACTGCATGAGCCCACCGAGGTGTCTTCCTGTTGTACAGCTGTGATATTCCCCTTAACCAGCAGTGCAACTCCCCCACCTCTTCTATATCCCACTCTATCCTGCCTGAAACATCTAAGTCCTGGAATGTTTATCTGCCAATCCTGTTCATCCTTCAAGATTCGATCACCCCTTAATCTTATATACTCAATGGAATATGAGCCTAGTCTATGCAACCTATCGTCACAATTTAACCCTTTTAGCACTGTGTTATGACCCAGCAGTTGGTGCAGCTGAGTTATTTAAAAATCCCAGAGGAAAACTTTAAACAACTGTCATAACCTATAATTTTAAGTGGTATGTTTGAGAGGCAACTCTAAATTCAGGAATCAGACCGCCAGTTCTCGAGAGGTTTTATATTAAACTAAATGGAACATTTTATTAATTTACACAAGTTAAGCACGTACACATGGCTACAAATTACTACGATCATAACTTTTAACAAATTCCCAAACTAATCTCCATTGAGGCAACAGCAACCCACAGACTTAACCAGACACCAGGCAAAGCATTTTCACCCTGCGAATTCAAAATGAGGTTCCTTTCACTTTGGTCCCTGTGGAGACAATTGGAGGTTTACAGCTGCTTTGATCTCACATTGCCTCTGCCCTGCACACACACAAAAACTGCTATCCTTACACCCAGCATAGCTCACTGAATGTAAATTCTCATTGTATCACCAGCCTCTTTGAATCCACCTCTTCTAACAATAAAACCCCTTTCACAGTACCAATGTTATTAGCAATATAAACATATTGCTTGGTCTCTGCTAGCTAGGTGCCAGATTTCACCCCACTTCTTGAATGCTCTATTCAAAAAATGCAAATGCACTCTACCTTCCTTACATATCAAAGCATCCAGACGAGCTGGCTTTAATCCAATTAAGACACACACATAGACTGAACCTCTATTTTAAAAGAAAAATATTTTCTGATAATATATACATTAATAGCTTTATGACACACTGGTATGACTGGTGAATCTGTGAGGCACCCCTTCCAAGGCCATTATGTATTTCTTCAGTGCTCAGAACTGAATGACCAAGGCTATTATATCTGTAACATAACTTCTGCCTGTTTATATTTCAGCCCCCTTTCCATTACTTATTTAATTATTACTGGGATTCAGGGCAATGCACTGCTGATATGTTCAGGGTAACTAACTGACGCTTAGTACCTCTCTCTCTCTCTCTCTGTAACCTAGGCAGCTGCTGATGGACATCAGTGAAAATCTCTCTCAAGAAGATTTCCAATCTATTTTGTTTTTATTACGCTGTCAAGTACCAAAAGGCCACCAGGAAACCATGAAGGTAATTTCAGTATTATAGCGGTTCTGCCCTGGGCTCAAGCCCATGGATTGTGGGTGCAGACTGCGGCTGGTGCATAGGGAAAATAGTCTGGCATGTGCCAAGACTGTCCACAGTGAGCAAATGCTGTAAACTGCAGCGTCTTTTTATTAACCCAGCTGGCCGCTTTTATTTTCTTTTTAATTTCACACC
Source organism: Carcharodon carcharias (assembly GCF_017639515.1). Classification (NCBI taxonomy): domain Eukaryota; kingdom Metazoa; phylum Chordata; class Chondrichthyes; order Lamniformes; family Lamnidae; genus Carcharodon; species Carcharodon carcharias. Next base: position 143,263,895 of record NC_054478.1, on the reverse strand, counting down.
ACAGAACAAGGACTCGCAAGTCCAAAGCATTGTCATAGCACCCCTCTCAGCAATACCCCAGATGATCTACAGTCACAGTGACTGGACAGCTGAATGCTGCAGCCATTTTTTGCACAGCAAGATCCCAAAGACGTACTTCTTGTATAAAAATAAATAGTCATCTAGTCTGCAGGATGGAAACCACTTGTTTTATCGTTGAAACATCTTTGAAAACCCACGTACGCAACTCCACAGCATTGCCATTTTCAGTATAGTCCCTCACTCTGCTAACTTCACATCCGAGAATTAGATCCAGCATTTGGTTCTCCGTTTGTTGGATTATAAGTATCCTGATCCCCCAGAGAGCCATCCTGAACACATTTGCTTTCTCACATTCCTTCACCTCTTCACTCCTTTCTGTTTCCTCATGCAATTTTTCCATATCGCCACCCCACCTCGCCTAGCACTAGGTTAGATTATTGTTATTGCAGAGGATGTGGGTGTTACTGCCCTGGGATTGCCCATCCCTAATTGCCCTGGAGCTGGTGGTGGTGAGCCGCCTTCTTGAATCACTGCGCCCACAGTGCTGTTGGGGAGTTCCAGGATTTTGACCCAGCGAAGGAACGGCGATATATTTCCAAGTCAGGATGGTGAGTGGCTTGGAGGCGAACTTGCAGTTGCTGGTGTTCCCATGTTCCTGCTGCCCTTATCCGTCGAGGTGTTAGAGGTCACAGGTTTGGAAGGTGCTGTTGAAGAACCCTTGTTGAGTTGCTGCAGTGCATCTTGTATATGGTACACACTGCTGCCACTGTGTGTCGGTGTTGGAGGAAGTAATGTTTAATGTGGTGGGTGGAATGCCAATCTGCTTTGTCCTGGAGGTTGTTGAGCTTTCTGAGTGTTGTTAGAGCTGCACTCATCCAGGCAAGTGGGGGATATTCCATCACACTCTGACTTGTGCCTTGTAGATGGATGAAAATCCTGGGACTCCCTCCCTGGCAACATAGTTATGTACCTAACCTAGATGGTCGGCAGCAGTTCAAGAAGATGGCTCACCACTACCTTCTAAAGGGCAAAGTTCATTTGGCTGGTCCACAAAGTTTCTGATCAATGATGACCCCCAGGATGTTGATGGTGGGGGGTTCAGTGATGGTAATGGTGATGAATGTCAAGGTTAGACTCACTTCTATTAGAAATGGTCATTGCCTGGCAATTGTGTGGCACGCATGTTACTTGCCAGTTTCAAACCAAGCCTGAATGTTGTCCAGATATTGCTGCAACAGGGGTATGGACTGTTTTAGTATCTGAGGAATTTCAAATGGAACTGAATGCTGCCAACATCAGTGAACATCCCAACTTCTGATCTTATGATGGAAAGAAAGTCATTGATGAAGCAGCTGAAGATGGTTGGGTTCAGGACACTACCCTGAGGGACTCCTGCAGTGATGTCCTGGGACTGAGATGAATGACCACCATCAACCACAACTATGCTTCTTTGTGCTGGGTATGATTCCAACCAGTGGAGAGTTTACCCTCTGATTCCCATTGACTGCAGTTTTGCTAGGGCTCCTTGATTCTACACTTGGTCAAATGCTGCCTTGATGTCAAGGGCAGTCACCCTCCCCTCACCTCTGGAGTTCAGCTCTTTTGTCCATGTTTTGACTAAGTTTGTAATGAGATCAGCAGCCAAGTGGCTTTGGTAGAACCTAAACTGAGCATCAGTGAGCAGTTTATTGCTGTATAACTGCCACTTGATAGCACTGTCGCTGATCCCTTCCATCACTTTACTGATGATTGAGAGCAGATTGATGGGGCGGTAATTGGTCGGGTTGGATTTGTCCTGCTTTTTATGCACAGGACATACTTGGTCAATTTTCCTCACTGTTGGGTACATGCCTGAATTGTAGCTGTACTGGAACAGCTTGGCTAGGGGCACAGCTCGTTCTGGAGCACATGTCTTAGGAAGAGCATAGGAACATAGGGGCAGGAGTAGGCCATTTGGCCCCTCAAGCCTGCTCCACCATTCAGTAAAATTGTGATCTGTTTATGGTCTCAATGCCACTTTCCTATTTGCCCCCCCATAACCCTTGACTCCCTTGCCTAACAAAAATCTGTCTAACTCTGACTTGAATAAACCCAAAAACACAACCTGCACTACTTTCTGGGGAAGAGAACCCCACACACTCTTGACTATCTTCAATGATGCTGGGGACATCAGGAGGAGACCAAGATGGATCATCCACTCGGCATTTCTGGCTGAAGATTGTTGCAAATACTTCAGCTTTGTCTTTTACATTCATGTGCCGGGCTCTCTCATCATTGGGGATGGGAATGTTTGTGGAGCCTCCTCCTCCAGTTGGTTGTTGAATCGTCCACCAACATTCGTGACCGGATGTAGCAGGACTGCGGAGCTTAGACCTGTTCAGGGGTGATGTTAGGAGGCACTTCTTCACACAAAGGGTAGTGGAAATCGGGAACTCTCCTCTAATAAAGAACACTGATGCTGGGAATTAGCTGAAGGTTTCAAAACTGAGCTGGTTGTGGGATCGCTTATTTCTGACTATAGTGTTCAACTTCTGCTGTTTAGCATACATGTAGATCAGCTATGATCATATTGATTGGTGGAGCTGGCTTGAGGGGCTGTATGGTTATCTACTGCTCCTATTCCCTAGATTCGGGGAAGTTGCCATTAGATTGCAAAATAGCAAGCATAACTCTTTTATTCAAAAAGGAAGAGAGACAGAAAGTAGGAAACCAAAGGCCAGTTAGTTTAACATCTATCATAGGGCAAATATTAGAAGCTATCGCTAAAGATGTTATAGCAGAGCCCTTGGAAATGTTTAAGGTAATCAGGCAGAGTCAACATGTTTTGTGAAAGGGAAATCATGTTTAACCAATTTTTTGGAGTTCTTTGAAGGAGCCACATGTGCTGTGGGTAAAGGGGATGTACTGTACTTAGATTTCCAGAAGGTATTTGATAAGGTGCCACATCAAAGGTTATTGTGGAAAATAAAAGCTCATGGTATAGGGGGTAACATATTGGCATGGATAGAAGATTGGCTAGCTAACAGGAAGCAGAGAGTTGGCATGAATGGGTCTTTTTCTGGTTGGCAGGATGTGATGAGTGATGTACCACAGTGATCAGTACTGGGGCCTCAACAGTTTACAATTTATATAAATGACTTGGATGAAGGGGCTGAAGGAATGGTTGCTAAATTTGCTGATGACACAAAGATAGGTAGGAAAGTAAATTGTGAAGAGGACGTAAAGAGTTTACAAAGTGACATAGATAGGTTAAGTGAGTGGGCAAAGACCTAGAGTATAATGTGGACAAATGTGAAATTGTCCATTTTGGAAGGAAGAATAAAAAAAGAAGCATATTATCTAAACAGTGAGAGATTGCAGAGCTCTGAGATTCAGAGGGATCTGGGTGTCCTAGTGCATGAATCACAAAAGGTTAGTATGCAGGTACAGCAAGAAATTAGGAAAGCTAATAGAGTGTTGTCATTTATTGTGAGGGGAATTGAATACAAAAGTAGGGGGGGTTATGATTCAATTGTGCAGACCACATCTGGAGTACCTTAGTATTGGTCGACTTATTTAAGGAAAGATGTCAATGCGTTAGAAGCGGTTCAGAGAAGGTTAACTAGACTAACACCTGGAATGGTCTTATGTGGAAAGGGTGGACAGGTTAAGCTTGTATCCACTGGAGTTTAGAAGAGCAAGAGGCGACTTCATTGAAATCTTTAAGATCCTGAGGGGTTTTGACAGGGTGGATGTGGAGGGGATGTTTCCTCTTGTGGGAGAATCTAGAACTAGGGGTCACTGTATAAAAATAAGGGGTCGCTCATTTAAGACAGAGATGAGGAGAAATTTTTCTCAGAGGGTCGTGAGTCTTTGGAACTCTCTTCCTCAAAAGGTGGTGGAAGCAGAGTCTTTGAATATTTTTAAGGCAGAGACAGATAGATTCTTGATTAACAAGGGGGTGAAAGTTTATCGGGGGGGGGGGGGGGGGGGGGGTGTTGGCGGGAGATTACATTCAGATCAGCCATGATATAATTGAATAGCAGGGCAGGCTTAAAGGGCAGAGTGGCCTATTCCTGCTCCTAGTTCATATGTTCAGATGTCCTAGTTCTTACTTTAGACAAAATGTTTTAAATAAAGTTATGCATTATATATAATGTACAGCACAGAAACAGGCCATTCGGCCCAACTGCTCCTTGCTGGTGTCTCTGCTTCACATGAGTTTCCTCCCACCCTACTTCATCTCACCCTATCAGCATCAGCTTCTCTTCCTTTCTCCCTCGTACACCTACCTAGCTTCCACTAAATGCATCTATGCTATTGCTCCAACAGGGGGAATTGGACTGTTCGTGAGAACATAAGAAAGATTGCACTTCTTCATTGACTTCAGCCTATTCTTTTATCCCTTGATTTCTTTAATGTCCAAAAATCTATCAGTCTCAATCTTAAATATACTCATTGACAGGGCTTCCAAAGCTTAACGGGTAGAGAATTCCAAAGATTTACAACCTTCTGAGTGAAGAAGTTTCTCCTTGGCCCAGTCCGAAATGGTCAACCCTTTATCCAGAGACTGTGACAGCCTCTCGGTTTCCATTCTGTCAGTGAGATCACTGCTCACTCTTCTAGAGGGTTTAGGTCTGTTCGACTCGATCTCCCCCCACCCACCCCCAGGATAGGCCTCTCATCTCAGTATTGGGTTCTGATTTTTGAGCGGGTTCCTCCCTGTTTGCACTCAAATTGGGATCTTTCCTGAGCTAATGCAAGGCTTTTATCTGCCAGACTTTCTTAGATTTAATTGTGGAAATGGAGAAACTTGGCAAGGTTGACGTGAATAATTTGGAAGTGGTGGAAGATTGTCTGCAGAGTATTGGGAGAATTGATCTGAGAAAGAAGATCTTAAAATACAAACAGATGGCTGAATGTGAGTAAGCAATGGGGAGTGGGGCAACACTTGGGAGCGGGACAACACTTGGGATTGGGACAACACTGGGGAGTGGGATAACACTGGGGTGATTGAACACTGGGGAGTGGGATAACACTGGGGAGATTGAACACTGGGGAGAATGAACACTGGGGAGTGGGACAACACTGGGGAGATTGAACACTGGGGAGTGGGATAACATTGGGGGAATGAACACCGGGGAGTGGGATAGCATTAGGGAGAATGAACACCGGAGAGTGGGATAACATTGGCAGAATGAATACTGGGAGTAGGATAACACTGGGGAGAATGAACACTGGGAGAGAGGAAGTTTTGGGATTATAATTATTAGAGTTATAGTTTATTGCAGGAGTTGTAAATGGTTAGAGCAGTTATAGTTTCTTGCATTAGCTTCATTGGTTGTACAGGGTTGCAGTTTATTCCAGGGGTTGCCTGGTTGATTTTTTTGAAGAGGTGACTAACGCAGTAGACACGGGAATATCTATGGATGTTATTCAAACAGATTTCCAGAAGGCATTCACTGAAGTCCTTCCGAAGAGACTGCTTATCAAAGCTGAAGCTCATGGAACCGAAGGCACATTATTGACCGGATTAGGAAATTGGCTGAGCGTGAGCAGGGAGAATCGACAGGAACTCTAACTAGCAGGATATGACTAGCAGTATCCTGCAAGGATCTGTGTTGGGGACTTAGCTATTCGCCAGGACAAACAAGGCACGGGAATACACGGTGAATGGTGGGACCCTGGGAAGTACCGAGGATCAGAGGGACCTTGGTGTGCATGTCCACCAATCCGTTAAGGTAGCGGGACGGGTAGATAAGGTGGTTAAGAAGGCATATGGGATATTTGCCTTTATTAGCCGAGGCATAGAATATAAGAGCAGGGAGGTTATGCTGGAACTGTATAAAACGCTAGTTAGGCCACAGCTAGAGTATTGCAGTCCTGGAATCCGCATTATTGGAAGGATGTGATTGCTCTGGAGAGAGAGCAGAGGAGATTTGCCAGGATGTTGCCTGGGCTGGAGAGTTTTAGTTATGAGGAGAGATTGGATAGACTGGCGTTATTTTCCCTGGAGCAGAGGAGATTGAGGGGGGACATGATTGAGGTGTATAAAATTATGAGGGGCGTAGATAGGGTAGACAGGAAGGAACTTTTCCCCGTGGTGGAGGGATCAATAACCAGGGGGCATATATTTAAGGTGAGGGACAGGAGGTTTAGAGGGAATGTGAGGAAGAATTTTGTCACCCAGAGGGTGGTGGGAATCTGGAACTCACTGCCTGAAAGGGTGGTAGAGGCAGAAACCCTCATAACATTTAAGAAGTATTTGGATGTGCACTTGCGATTCCACGGCATACAAGGATATGGGCCTGGTGCTGGAAAATGGGATTAGAACAGTTAGGTATTTGACCGGCGCAGACTCGATGGGCTGAAGGGCCTTTTTGTTGTGATGTAAACCTCTATGTGTATAACGTACTTGGATGAAGGGATAGAAAGTACATTCTTAGCGATGTAGATAGAAGGGTAAAAATTACAAAAAAATATTGAGTTTGTAAGTGAATGGGCAAAACTGTGGCAAATGGATTTCAATGTGGGCAAATGCCAGGTTATCCACTTTGGACTTGGGAAAAGAATAGAACAGGATGCTTTCTAAATAGTGAAAAGCTAGGAATTGTGGAAGTCCAAAGAGACTCTGAGGATGGTGGTCAGGTACATAGACCATTAAAATGCCATGAAGAGGTACAGAAAATAGCCAGAAAGGCTAATGGAATGGAATGCTGGCCTTTGTATCTCAAGGACTGAATACAAGAGGCTTCAGCCGTACAAAGCCCAGTTAGACCACACCTGTCCTCAGTTCCTGAACACTTCACCTGAGGAAGGGTATATTGACCTTGGAGGGAATGTAGTGTCGGTTTACCAGAATGATACCTGGACTGCAAGGGTTAAATTACGAGGAGAGAATACACAAAAATAGGGTTGTATCCCCTGGAATTTAGAAGGTTAAAGGGTGAGCCTTTGATCGAAGTTTTAAAGGAGCCAGAGTAGGTGGAGAGAAACTCTTTCCACTGGTCGGGGAGTCTAGGGCCTGGCATAATTTAAAAACATAGAGGCAAATCTTTCAGGAGTGAAATTAAGAAATATTTCTTCGTGCAAAGGATGTGGAAGTTTGGAACTCTCTTCTGTAAATGGCAATTGATACAAAGTCACTTGTTAACTTTAAACCCGAGATTGAGAGAGTTAGTTAGCAAAGCTGTTTAAGGATATGGGGCAAAGGTTGCAGGTCAGCCTATGACCTCAGTGATTGATGGAACAGGCCTAAGCAGCTAAATGGCCTCCTGTTTCTGGGTTAGATTGGTTCGCAGAAGCTGCAGGTTAGATTGGCTACAGGGAGTTACAGGCTATTGCGGGGGTTAGATAGGTTAGAGGGAGCGAGAGGTAATTGTGCTTCAGTGACATCTCTGTTTGTACTTTCTGTGCCTTCTCAGCTCCGGGAGCTCATTCCGTGCGAAGAGCCAATGCGTATCAGAATGTCATCCCAATTTCTGTTCCCTGTCAGGAACAGGAATTTGGCCCCGAACACTTTGAACGAAATTGGGTGGGTATCTCTGACCGTCATTAACAGTGCTCAACCTGCACTTGGAAATCTTTATAAATAAATGGTCCGGTTTATAACTTCCCAACCATGCCTTTGCATCTCCTTCTCATTATCATTATACTGAAACTCAATCAGTCTTCGATAATGCAGTGGGAGGCTGGGTGTGGTTAGTGAGGGTGTGTGTGTGTGGTTAGTGAGGGTGTGTGTGTGTGGTTAGTGAGGGTGTGTGTGTGTGGTTAGTGAGGGTGTGTGTGTGTGGTTAGTGAGGGTGTGTGTGTGTGGTTAGTGAGGGTGTGTGTGTGGGGTTAGTGAGGGTGTGTGTGTGGGGTTAGTGAGGGTGTGTGTGGGGTTAGTGAGGGTGTGTGTGTGTGGGGTTAGTGAGGGTGTGTGTGTGTGGGGTTAGTGAGGGTGTGTGTGTGGAGTTAGTGAGGGTGTGTATGTGGGGTTAGTGAGGGCGTGTGTGGGGTTAGTGAATGTGTGTGTGTGTGGTTAGTAAGTGCGTGTGTGTGCGCGTGTGTGGGGTTAGTGGGCTGCGTGCGTGTGTGTTTGTAGTTAGTGGGGGCATGTGTGTGGTTGGTGGGAGGGGTTTGTGTGTGTGCTTAGTGGAGGGGTGTGTGTGTGTTTAGTGGGGGGGTGTGTGTAGGTGGTTAGTGAGGGCGTGTGTGTAGGTGGTTAGTGAGGGCGTGTGTGTGGGTGGTTAGTGGGGCGTGTGTGGGTGGTTAGTGGGGGCGTGTGTGTGGGTGGTTAGTGGGGGTGTGTGTGTGGGTGGTTAGTGGGGGTGTGTGTGTGGGTGGTTAGTGGGGGTGTGTGTGTGGGTGGTTAGTGAGGGCGTGTGTGTGGGTGGTTAGTGGGGGCGTGTGTGTGTTTGTGTGTGGGTGGTTAGTGGGGGCGTGTGTGTGGGTGGTTAGTGGGGGCGTGTGTGTGTTTGTGTGTGGGTGGTTAGTGGGGGCGTGTGCGTGTTTGTGTGTGGGTGGTTAGTGGGGGCGTGTGTGTGGGTGGTTAGTGGGGGCGTGTGTGTGTTTGTGTGTGGGTGGTTAGTGGGGGCTTGTGTGTGTTTGTGTGTGGGTGGTTAGTGGGGGCGTGTGTGTGTGGGTGGTTAGTGGGGGCGTGTGTGTGTTTGTGTGTGGGTGGTTAGTGGGGGCGTGTGTGTGTGTGTTCAGTGGGGGCGTGTGTGTGTTTGTGTGTGGGTGGTTAGTGGGGGCGTGTGTGTGTTTGTGTGTGGGTGGTTAGTAGGGGAGTGTGTGTGTTTGTGTGTGGGTGGTTAGTGGGGGCTTGTGTGTGGGTGGTTAGTGGGGGCGTGTGTGTGTTTGTGTGTGGGTGGTTAGTGGGGGCTTGTGGGTGGGTGGTTAGTGGGGACGTGTGTGTGGGTGGTTAGTGAGGACGTGTGTGTGGGTGGTTAGTGGGGGCTTGTGTGTGGGTGGTTAGTGAGGGCGTGTGTGTGGGTGGTTAGTGGGGGCGTGTGTGTGTTTGTGTGTGGGTGGTTAGTGGGGGCGTGTGTGTGGGTGGTTAGTGGGGGCGTGTGTGTGTTTGTGTGTGGGTGGTTAGTGAGGGCGTGTGTGTGGGTGGTTAGTGGGGGCGTGTGTGTGTTTGTGTGTGGGTGGTTAGTGGGGGTGTGTGTGTGGGTGGTTAGTGGGGGCGTGTGTGTGGGTGGTTAGTGGGGGCGTGTGTGTGTTTGTGTGTGGGTGGTTAGTGGGGGCGTGTGTGTGTGTGGTTAGTGGGGGCGTGTGTGTGTGGGTGGTTAGTGAGGGTGTGTGTGTGTGTGTGTGTGGGTGGTTAGTGAGGGCGTGTGTGTGTGGGTGGTTAGTGAGGGCGTGTGTGGGTGGTTAGTGAGGGCGTGTGTGTGGGTGGTTAGTGGGGGCGTGTGTGTGGGTGGTTAGTGGAGGCGTGTGTGTGTTTGTGTGTGGGTGGTTAGTGGGGGCGTGTGTGTGGGTGGTTAGTGGGGGCGTGTGTGTGTTTGTGTGTGGGTGGTTAGTGGGGGCGTGTGTGTGTGTGGTTAGTGGGGGCGTGTGTGTGTGGGTGGTTAGTGAGGGTGTGTGTGTGTGTGTGGTTAGTGGGGGCGTGTGTGTGTGGGTGGTTAGTGAGGGTGTGTGTGTGGGTGGTTAGTGGGGGCGTGTGTGTGTGTGGTTAGTGGGGGCGTGTGTGTGTGGGTGGTTAGTGAGGGTGTGTGTGTGGGTGGTTAGTGGGGGCGTATGTGTGTTTGTGTGTGGGTGGTTAGTGAGGGTGTGTGTGTGTGTGTGTGTGTGTGTGGGTGGTTAGTGAGGGCGTGTGTGTGTGTGTGTGTGTGTGTGTGTGTGTGTGTGGTTAGTGGGGGCGTGTGTGTGGGTGGTTAGTGAGGGCGTGTGTGTTGGTGGTTAGTGGGGGCGTGTGTGTGTTTGTGTGTGGGTGGTTAGTGGGGGCGTGTGTGTGTGTGGTTAGTGGGGGCGTGTGTGTGTGGGTGGTTAGTGAGGGCGTGTGTGTGTGGGTGGTTAGTGAGGGCGTGTGTGTGGGTGGTTAGTGGGGGCGTGTGTGTGGGTGGTTAGTGAGGGCGTGTGTGTGTGGGTGGTTAGTGAGGGCGTGTGTGTGGGTGGTTAGTGGGGGCGTGTGTGTGTGTGTGGTTAGTGAGGGCGTGTGTGTGGGTGGTTAGTGGGGGCGTGTGTGTGGGTGGTTAGTGAGGGCGTGTGTGTGTGGGTGGTTAGTGAGGGCGTGTGTGTGTGGGTGGTTAGTGGTGGCATGTGTGTGGGTGGTTAGTGGGGGCGTGTGTGTGTGTGGTTAGTGGGGGCGTGTGTGTGTGTGGTTAGTGGGGGCGTGTGTATGTGTGTGTGTGGGTGGTTAGTGGGGGCGTGTGTGTGTTTGTGTGTGGGTGGTTAGTGGGGGCGTGTGTGTGGGTGGTTAGTGGGGGCGTGTGTGTGTTTGTGTGTGGGTGGTTAGTGGGGGCGTGTGTGTGTGTGGTTAATGGGGGCGTGTGTGTGTGTGTGTGTGGGTGGTTAGTGAGGGCGTGTGTGTGGGTGGTTAGTGAGGGCGTGTGTGTGGGTGGTTAGTGGGGGCTTGTGTGTGGGTGGTTAGTGGGGGCGTGTGTGTGGGTGGTTAGTGAGGGCGTGTGTGTGTGAGTGGTTAGTGGGGGCGTGTGTGTGGGTGGTTAGTGAGGGCGTGTGTGTGGGTGGTTAGTGGGGGCGTGTGTGTGGGTGGTTAGTGGGGGCGTGTGTGTGTGTTGTTAGTGGGGGCGTGTGTGTGTGTGTGTGTGGGTGGTTAGTGAGGGCGTGTGTGTGGGTGGTTAGTGAGGGCGTGTGTGTGGGTGGTTAGTGGGGGCGTGTGTGTGGGTGGTTAGTGGGGGCGTGTGTGTGTTTGTGTGGGTGGTTAGTGGGGGCGTGTGTGTGGGTGGTTAATGAGGGCGTGTGTGTGGGTGGTTAGTGGGGGCGTGTGTGTGGGTGGTTAGTGAGGGCGTGTTTGTGGGTGGTTAGTGGGGGCGTGTGTGTGGGTGGTTAGTGAGGACGTGTGTGTGTGTGTGGTTAGTGGGGGCATGTGTGTGTGTGGTTAGTGGGGGCGTGTGTGTGGGTGGTTAGTGGGGGCGTGTGTGTGGGTGGTTAGTGGGGGCGTGTGTGTGGGTGGTTAGTGGGGGCGTGTGTGTGGGTGGTTAGTGAGGACGTGTGTGTGTGTGTGTGTGTGTGTGTGGTTAGTGGGGGCGTGTGTGTGGGTGGTTAGTGGGGGCGTGTGTGTGTTTGTGTGTGGGTGGTTAGTGGGGGCGTGTGTGTTTGTGGTTAGTGGGGGCGTGTGTGTGTTTGTGTGTGGGTAGTTAGTGGGGGCGTGTGTGTGTGTGGTTAGTGGGGGCGTGTGTGTGTGGGTGGTTAGTGAGGGGGTGTGTGTGTGTGTGTGTGTGTGTGTGTGTGTGTGTGTGTGTGGGTGGTTAGTGAGGGCGTGTGTGTGTGTGTGTGTGTGGTTAGTGGGGGCGTGTGTGTGGGTGGTTAGTGGGGGCGTGTGTGTGTTTGTGTGTGGGTGGTTAGTGGGGGCGTGTGTGTGTGTGGTTAGTGGGGGCGTGTGTGTGTGTGTGGTTAGTGAGGGTGTGTGTGTGTGTGTGTGTGTGTGTGTGTGTGGGTGGTTAGTGGGGGCGTGTGTGTGTGTGTGTGTGTGTGGTTAGTGGGGGCGTGTGTGTGGGTGGTTAGTGGGGGCGTGTGTGTGTGGGTGGTTAGTGAGGGCGTGTGTGTGGGTGGTTAGTGGGGGCATGTGTGTGGGTGGTTAGTGGGGGCGTGTGTGTAGTTAGTGGGGACGTGTGTGTGGTTAGTGGAGGGGGGGTTTGTGTGTGTGTAGTTAGTGGGGGCGCGTTTGTGTGTGGGGTTAGAGGGTGTGTGTGTGACGAGCAGGGGTGTGTGTGATGAGTGGATGTGGGGGTGTGGGTGGGTCTGTGTGGTGAGCTGGGGGGGACGTGTGTGGCAAGCAGGGGGGGGATGTGGTGAATGGATGTGGGGGTGTGTGTGGGTGAGCTGGGGAGGGGGGTTTGCGGGGGGTGGGTGAGCAGTGGGGGTGTGGTGGGTGAGTGGTTGAGGAGGTTGTGGGCATGTGTGGCTTCCTGGTTTTCAGTCTGTCGTTAAGTAGCTGTCATTTTCACATGCCTTTCAGCGAGTGAGCACTCTGCTGCCACTGGGAACAGGCTGTAACACCAGTCAGTTATTGAGACAACATGTTCACTCAAACTGCCCAAGATCATCAGTGACCTCATGTAAGTAACACACCCTGAATCTTGATATTCATCTTTGTACCTGGTCAATGGGAGTAGTCATCTTTTAGCAACCCCAGTGTTATAGTTAGGGTTGGTGAACAATTTTAAGGCTTAGAGGGTCATGTCTTCCACAAACCTGACGGAGAACAGGAGAAACATTGTTTTTTACATGGGGGTTTAGGAGCCTGCCTGGCCTATTTCTTAGGCCCCGACCACCTCTTGGGGCCCAGGTGAGCACAGTCCGTCCACCTACCAACTGCACCCTGGTTCTGTTAAGTAAATTTGAAAATGCGCAGCAGCTTGCTCAGCACCTGAAACGGGGAGAATGCCTGACACTTCAGTGGGACCGCTGAGTAAAGCTGCAGGCTTTCTCAGTCTGGGCCTGCCAGTTTTGGATTGACTGTCCAGTAAGCAGTGGTGTTAACATGCTCGGCCACTGCCCCCTCTGGTGATTGGAGCGGGATCTCCCTCCGAAACCATCGCACCCTTCCCGCGGACCTATTCGCTGATTTATTCCTCATCAGCTGGGGTTTGACTGAAGGTTTAGTTACAGGGGGTGGTCAGCTGCCCCGCTCACCGTGCCTGTTTTACTTTGTAGCTGAAGAGCATCGTTCAGAGGTATTGAGGAACCCGGTGGCTGAGTTGGCCCAGGCTGCAGGAACAGCAAGTGCAGCTCCGCAGGTGAGAGCAGACACACATTGTTGGTGGGGGGGAGGCGGGGGGTGGTGGGGGGGGGGGGGTGTGGGGGAGGGGAGAGAGGCGGGGGGGGGGGTGGGTGGTGGGGGGGGGCTGGTTTATGCATGTCATGGGGAGGGGGATCAAACATTGGGACAAAGGTTGAATGAAGTGGGTGGGTGGGGGGGGAAAATCAAGCAGGGGAAGGAGGTTTGGAGACGGTAGGAGGATCGCATGTGGGGACGGTGCATGTCTTGGGTGGGGGGGTGTCTTTCCGCATAGGGATCGCAATACCAAGCGTGATCCTGGCAGGTGATTGGATGAAGAGGGGATCACCATCAAACATCCTGCTGAGTCTCCCCCACTCCCCGTCCATGGGCTCCGGAACTGTGTCCTTGAGATGGCAAGGCGTACCCTGGTGAGAGTCAGCCCCACTGGGTAAGGTGGGTATTAGAGGTTCATGCCTCCCCCCCACTGGAAAAACTCAGCACCCTCGCCACTGGCTGAGTAGCTACCTCGCCCCATAAAAAGCCTGACAACAGGCTTGGACAAAGAAACACCCCTCGTGAGTCTGAGACCTCGGCTTAGGGCCCGCACCGCAACGGATGATTCATGTGCGTCCTTTGGCTAGACCGTGGACTGCGCTGTGGTCAACCTAGCCCATATCGGCCAATCAGCTTCACCGTCTGTTCTCCAGTATGGCGGTCCGGCGTCGGCTCAGTGCTCCCATCTTCGCAACCTTGACCTTTAGGCCTCTGAGCCTGGAAGCTTTGTGGATTCAAACGCCATTTGCAAATTTGAGCACAGGCTCTAGGCTTGCTGTTTCCCCAGTGCCGGTGCTGAGGCAATGCTGCACTGTTGGAGGTGACACCTTTCAGATGAGACGTTTAACCACCTTCCCTCATGGCACAATTTAGAGCATAGCAGGGGACTTCTCCACCCGTGCCCTGCCAATGTCTATCCCTCAACCAACATCTGTAAAACAGCATATCTGCTCATTTATCTGGGGGACCGGCACAAACTGCAGTGACTGCACTTCCGGAGTAATGGATTGGCTGTGAAACTCTTCCGGAGGTTGCGAAAGGTGCCATGTAAATGCAAGTCGTTTCTTGTGATGCTGTGCTCTTGTGTTACAGGTTGAGCTGGAGATGTACAGGGTGCAGAGTAGACCCCTTGGCCTCTGTTTAATCATTGATTGTATTGGAACTGATGCAGGTAAGATACTCTTGACCTGGGCTGTGTGGGAGGCCACTGAGTGATAGTGGTGCTGGGTGACTGGTAGACTGGGTAAGCTCAGCAACAAGATAAAAGCAAAAAAACTGCGGATGCTGGAAATCCAAAACAAAAGCAAAAATACCTGGAAAAACTCAGCAGGTCTGACAGCATCTGCGGGGAGGGACACAGTTAACGTTTCGAGTCCGTATGACTCTTCAACAGAACTAAGGAAAAATAGAAAAGAGATGAAATATAAACTGGTTTAAGGTGGGGTGGGACAGGTAGAGCTGGATAGAGGGCCAGTGATAGGTGGAGATAACCAAAAGATGTCATAGACAAAAGGACAAAGAGGTGTTGAAGCTGGTGAGAATAACTAAGGAATGTGATAATAAAGGTACAGAAAGCCCTAGTGGGGGTGGGATGGGGGGAAGGGATCGAAATAGGCTAAAAGGCAGAGATAAAACAATGGATGGAAATACATTTAAAAATAATGGAAATAGGTGGGAAAATAAAAATCTATAAATTATTGGAAAAAGGGGGGATTGGAAAGGGGGTGAGGATGGAGGACAGAGTTCATGATCTAAAATTGTTGAACTCAATATTCAGTCCGGAAGGCTGTAAAGTGCCTAGTCGGAAGATGAGGTGCTGTTCCTCCAGTTTGCTTTGAGCTTCACTGGAACAAAGCAGCAGGCCAAGGACAGACATGTGGGCAAGAGAGCAGGGTGGAGTGTTAAAATGGCAAGCGACAGGGAGGTCTGGGTCATGCTTGCAGACAGACCGAAGGTGTTCCGCAAAGCAGTCACCCAGTCTGCGTTTGGTTTCTCCAATATAGAGGAAACCGCATTGGGAGCAATGAATGCAGTAGACTAAATTGAGGGGAGTGCAAGTGAAATGCTGCTTCACTTGAAAGGAGTGTTTAGGCCCTTGGACGGTGAGGAGAGGGGAAGTAAAGGGGCAGGTGTTGCACGTTCAGCGGTTGCATGGGAAGGTGCCGTGGGAGGGGGTTGAGGTGTAGGGGGTGATGGAGGAGTGGACCAGGGTGTCCCGGAGGGAACGATCCCTGCGGAATACCGCCGGGGTGGGGGTGAAGGGAAGATGTGTTTGGTGGTGGCATCATGCTGGAGGTGGTGGCATCATGCTGGAGTTGGCGGAAATAGCGGAGGATGATCCTTTGAATGCGGAGGCTGGTGGGGTGATAAGTAAGGTCAAGGGGGACCCTATTATGTTTCTGGGAGGGAGAGGAAGGTGTGAGGGCAGATGCGCGGGAGATGGGCCGGACACGGTTGAGGGCCCTGTCAACGACTGTGGGTGAAAAACCTCGGTTAAAAAAGGAGGACATGTCAGAGGAACTGTTTTTGAAAGTGGCATCATCAGAACAGATGTGACGGAGGCAAAGGAACTGAGAGAATGGGATGGAGTCCTTGCAGGAAGCAGGGTATGAGGAGCTGTGGTCGAGGTAGCTGTGGGAGTCGGTAGGCTTGTAATGAATATTGGTGGACAGTCTTTGCCCAGAAATTGAGACAGGGAGGTCAAGGAAGGGAAGGGAAGTGTCAGAGATGGACCATGTGAAAATGATGGAGGGGTGGAAATTGGAAGCAAACTTAATAAATTTTTCTAGATCCAGACGAGAGCACAAAGCAGCACCAAAGTAATCTTCGATGTACCGGAGAAAGAGTTGTGGGAGGGGGCTGGAGTAGGACTGGAACAAGGAAGGTTCCACATACCCCATAAAGAGACAGGCATAGGTGGGGCCCATGCGGGTACCCATAGCCACACCTTTTATTTGGAGGAAGTGAGAGGAGTTGAAGGAGAAATTGTTCAGTGTGAGAACAAGTTCAGCCAGACGGAGGAGAGTAGTGGTGATGGGGATTGTTCGGGCCTCTGTTCGAGGAAGAAGCTAAGGTCATCAGACCATCCCAGTGGGGGATGGAGGTGTAGAGGGATTGGACGTCCATGGTGAAGAGGAAGCGGTTGGGGCCAGGGAACTGGAAATTGTTGATGTGACGTAAGGTGTCAGAGGAATCACGATGTAGGTGGGAAGGGACTGGACAAGGGGAGAGAGAATGGAGTCAAGATAACGAGAAATGAGTTCCGTGGGGCAGGAACAGGCTGACACGATCGGTCTGCCGGGACAGTCCTGTTTGTGGATTTTGGGTAGGGGGTAGAAGCGGGCTGTCTGAGGTTGGGCGACTATCAGGTTGGAAGCTGTGGAGGGAAGATCTCCAGAGGAAATGAGGTCAGTGACAGTCCTGGAAACAATGGCTTGATGTTCAGTGGTGGGGTCATGGTCCAGGGAGAGGTAGGAGGAAGTGTCTGCGAGTTGATGCTCAGCCTCTGCGAGGTAGAGGTCAGTGCGCCAGAGAACAACAGCACCACCCTTGTCAGCAGGTTTGATGCCAATGTCAGGGTTGGACCTGAGAGAACGGAGTGCAGTAAGTTCAGAGAGAGAGACAGGTTAGAGTGGGTGAGAGGAGCAGAGAAATTGAGACAGCTGATATCACGCCGACAGTTCTCAATGAAATGATCAAGAGAAGGTAAGAATCCAGAGCTCAGCAACAATCTGTGCTAACCCAACTCCTTCAACCCAAAGTGCTTCAGATGGCAAGAACTGAAGGTTAGGGGCTTTCAGTGGGCACCAGATTGGGAAAGAGGATACCATGTACCATAATATAGAAATAAAATACCGCGGATGCTGGAAATCTGAAATAAAAACAGAAGATGCTGGAAAAACTCAGCAGGTCTGACAGCGTGTTTGAAGAGAAAAACAGAGTTAACGTTTCGAGTCTCCATGACTCCTGTTCCACAAGTATGATGATGGGTTGTGGACCAAAGCTGAGGGAGTGGAATTTGAGAGTAGCTCACAGACGCAAAAGACAAATTGATATTTTCTCTGTGGCTCTGAGGGAACAGACGTTTTATGGGAGAGGTTTCCCACTATTAGTGACTTCTTCCTCAATACTGTTGTATTTAACCACATTCTCTGTATATTACTCTTCATTCCTAGTGCATTACTCCTCATTCCCAGTGTATTACTCCTCATTCCCAGTGCATTACTCCTCATTCCCAGTGCATTACTCCTCATTCCCAGTGTATTACTCCTCATTCCTAGTGCATTACTCCTCATTCCCAGTGTATTACTCCTCATTCCCAGTGCATTACTCCTCATTCCCAGTGTATTACTCCTCATTCCCAGTGTATTACTCCTCATTCCTAGTGCATTACTCCTCATTCCCAGTGTATTACTCCTCATTCCTAGTGCATTACTCCTCATTCCCAGTGTATTACTCCTCATTCCCAGTGCATTACTCCTCATTCCCAGTGTATTACTCCTCATTCCCAGTGTATTACTCCTCATTCCCAGTGTATTACTCCTCATTCCTAGTGCATTACTCCTCATTCCCAGTGCATTACTCCTCATTCCCAGTGTATTACTCCTCATTCCCAGTGCATTACTCCTCATTCCCAGTGCATTACTCCTCATTCCCAGTGTATTACTCCTCATTCCCAGTGTATTAATTTTCATTCCCAGTGTATTACTCCTCATTCCCAGTGTATTACTCCTCATTCCCAGTGTATTACTCCTCATTCCCAGTATATTAATTTTCATTCCCAGTGTATTACTCCTCATTCCCAGTGTATTACTCCTCATTCCCAGTGTATTACTCCTCATTCCTAGTGCATTACTCCTCATTCCCAGTGTATTACTCCTCATTCCCAGTGCATTACTCCTCATTCCCAGTGTATTACTCCTCATTCCCAGTGCATTACTCCTCATTCCTAGTGCATTACTCCTCATTCCCAGTGTATTACTCCTCATTCCCAGTGTATTAATTTTCATTCCCAGTGTATTACTCCTCATTCCCAGTGTATTACTCCTCATTCCCAGTGTATTACTCCTCATTCCCAGTGTATTACTCCTCATTCCCAGTATATTAATTTTCATTCCCAGTGTATTACTCCTCATTCCCAGTGTATTACTCCTCAATCTCAAAGTATTACTCCCATTCCCTGTGTATTCCTCCCCGTTCCCTGCGTATTCCTCCCCTGTTCCGTGTGTATTGCTCCCCTGTTCCGTGTGTATTGCTCCCCGGTTCCGTGTGTATTGCTCCCTGGTTCCCTGTGTATTGCTCCCTGGTTCCCTGTGTATTGCTCCCTGGTTCCCTGTGTATTGCTCCCCGGTTCCCTGTGTATTGCTCCCCGGTTCCCTGTGTATCACTCCCTGTTCCCTGTGTATTGCTCCCTGTTCCCTGTGTATTGCTCCCTGTTCCCTGTGTATTGCTCCCTGGTTCCCTGTGTATTACTCCCTGGTTCCCTGTGTATTACTCCCCGTTCCCTGCGTATTCCTCCCCGGTTCCCTGTGTATCGCTCCCTGGTTCCCTGTGTATCGCTCCCTGGTTCCCTGTGTATCACTCCCTGGTTCCCTGTGTATCGCTCCCTGGTTCCCTGTGTATCGCTCCCCGGTTCCCTGCGTATTCCTCCCCGGTTCCCTGTGTATTGCTCCCCGGTTCCCTGTGTATCGCTCCCTGTTCCCTGTGTATCGCTCCCTGTTCCCTGTGTATCGCTCCCTGTTCCCTGTGTATTGCTCCCCGGTTCCCTGTGTATCGCTCCCTGGTTCCCTGTGTATCGCTCCCTGGTTCCCTGTGTATCGCTCCCTGTTCCCTGTGTATCGCTCCCTGTTCCCTGTGTATCACTCCCTGTTCCCTGTGTATCGCTCCCTGTTCCCTGTGTATCGCTCCCTGGTTCCCTGTGTATCGCTCCCTGGTTCCCTGTGTATCGCTCCCTGTTCCCTGTGTATCGCTCCCTGGTTCCCTGTGTATTGCTCCCCGGTTCCCTGCGTATTGCTCCCCGGTTCCCTGTGTATTGCTCCCCGGTTCCCTGTGTATCGCTCCCCGGTTCCCTGTGTATCGCTCCCTGGTTCCCTGTGTATCACTCCCTGGTTCCCTGTGTATTGCTCCCTGTTCCCTGTGTATTGCTCCCCGGTTCCCTGTGTATCGCTCCCCGGTTCCCTGTGTATTGCTCCCCAGTTCCCCGTGTATTGCTCCCTGTTCCCTGTGTATTGCTCCCCGGTTCCCTGTGTATTGCTCCCTGTTCCCTGTGTATTGCTCCCCGGTTCCCTGTGTATTGCTCCCTGTTCCCTGTGTATTGCTCCCGGTTCCCTGTGTATTGCTCCCCGGTTCCCTGTGTATTGCTCCCCAGTTCCCTGTGTATTGCTCCCCGGTTCCCCATGTATTGCTCCCTGTTCCCCGTGTATTGCTCCCTGTTCCCTGTGTATCGCTCCCCGGTTCCCTGTGTATTGACTTTGTCCCCCTGTTCTCGGTTGGCTGTTCCAGATTTACTGAAGGTAACATTCGAGGCGCTGCAGTTCCGGGTTGACCTCCACTTGCACGTTGAGCTGGATGAGCTGAAGCGGATTCTGAGAGAAACCTCCCAGCGGGAGGACCTGGCTGCCCTCGACTGTTTTGTGTGTTGCATCGTGAGCCGAGGGACGGTGGAAAGTGTGCTGGCCATCGATGGGAACAGCCCCGGCCTCTCGTTTGACCAAATCCAGCAGTATTTCAAAGGGCAGAACTGTCGGGCCCTGCTGGGGAAGCCCAGACTCTTCTTTGTCCAGGATTTCCTCACGACCACGGCAGACACTGAGGATGAATTGGAGACGGACATTGTTTGGCGTAATGGAGGGCCGGTACAAGCTGACAGCCGTGTCTGGAAGGAAGTAGTTCCTCAGGAAGCAGACATCTTGTGGAGTTGCTGCCGGGTGTCTGAGCAGCTGCTCCTCCAGACACCCCAACAACCATCGTCATTCGTGCGCGCGCTGTCACATTGTCTGCAGGAACATCACAGGTGAGTACAGGAGAGCCATGAGGTACTGCAACTAAACCCAGAGACCCCCAGGTTACAGGTAAACACAAAACCCCCAGGTTACAGGTAAACACAAAGCCCCCAGGTTACAGGTAAACACAGCCCCCAGGTTACAGGTAAACACAAAGCCCCCAGGTTACAGGTAAACACAAAGCCCCCAGGTTACAGGTAAACTTAGCCCCCAGGTTACAGGTAAACACAAAGCCCCCAGGTTACAGGTAAACATAGCCCCCAGGTTACAGGTAAACACAAAGCCCCCAGGTTACAGGTAAACACAAAGCCCCCAGGTTACAGGTAAACACAGCCCCCAGGTTACAGGTAAACAGAGCCCCCAGGTTACAGGTAAACACAGCCCCCAGGTTACAGGTAAACACAAAGCCCCAGGTTACAGGTAAACACAAAGCCCCCAGGTTACAGGTAAACTTAGCCCCCAGGTTACAGGTAAACACAAAGCCCCCAGGTTACAGGTAAACACAAAGCCCCCAGGTTACAGGTAAACACAAAGCTCCCAGGTTACAGGTAAACACAAAGCCCCCAGGTTACAGGTAAACACAAAGCCCCCAGGTTACAGGTAAACACAAAGTCCCCAGTTACAGGAAAACCCAGAGGCCCCTGGTTACAGGTAAGCCTCCCCCCCCCAGGTTACGGGTAAGCCCAGAGCCCCCCCCAGGTTACGGGTAAACCCAGAGCCCCCCCGCAGGTTACGGGTAAACCCAAAGCTCCCAGGTTGCGGGTAAACCCCGACCCCCCACCACCCCCCACACCCCATCATGGGTGAACCCTGAGCCCCCACCACAGGTTTGGCAGGCTGGGGGCAGCTTTTTCTTTTCACGAGATGCGGGTGTCACTGGCTGGGCCATCATTTATTGCCCATCCCTAGTTGCCCTTGAGAAGGTGGTGGTGAGCTGCCTTCTTGAACCGCTGCAGTCCCTGTGGTGTAGGTACACCCACAGTGCTGTTAGGGGGGGGGGTTCCAGGATTTTGACCCAGCGACAGTGAAGGATATATTTCCAAGTCAGGATGGTGAGTGACTTGGAGGGGAACTTCCAGGTGGTGATGTTCCCATGTGTCTGCTGCCCTTGTGCTTCTAGATGGTAATGGTCGTGGGTTTGGAAGGTTCTGCCTAAGGAGCCTTGGCGAGTTCCTGCAATGCAGCTTGTGGATGGTACACACTGCTGACACTGTGCTTCAGCGGTGGAGAGAGCCCTGGCAAAATTGGAGTCAATGGAATCGGAGGAAAACACTCCACTGGTTGGAGTCATACCTAGCACAAAAGAAGATGGTTGTGGTTGTTGGAGGTCAGTCATCTCAGCTCCAGGACATCACTGCAGGAGCTCCTCAGGGCAGTGTCCTAGGCCCAACCATCTTCAGCTGCTTCATCAATGACTTTCCCTCCATCATAAAGTCAGAAGTGAGGATGTTTGCTGATGATTGCAAAGTGTTCAGCACCATTCACGACTCTTCAGATTTGAAGTAGTCCATGTCCAAATGCAGCAAGACCTGGACAATACCCAGGCTTGGGCTGACAAGTGACAAGTAACTTTTGCACCACATAAGTGCCAGGCAATGACCATCTCCAATAAGAAAGAATCCAAACAAGGATGGGGTGCCAACCAAGTGGGCTGTTTTGTCCTGGATGATGTCAAGCTTGAGTGTTGTTGGAGCTGCACTCATCCAAGCAAGTGGAGAATATTCCATCACAGTCCTGACTTGTGCCTTGTAGATGGCAGACAGGCTTTGGGGAGTCAGGAGATGAGTTACTCGTCACAGGATTCCCACCTTCTGACCTGCTCTTGTAGCCACAGTATTTATGTGGCTAGTCCAGTTCAGTTTCTGGTCAATGGGAACCCCCGGATATTGATAGTGGGGGATTCACTGATGGTAATGCCACTGAATGTCAAGGGGCAATGATTGGATTCTGTCTTGTTGGAGATGGTCATTGCCTGGCACTTGTGTGGACGAATGTTACTTGTCACTTGTCAGCCCAAGCCGGATATTGTCCAGGTCTTGTTGCATTTGGATATGGACTGCTTCAGCATCTGAGGAGTCATGAATGGTCCTGAACATTGTGCAATCATCAGCGAACATCCCCACTTCTGACCTGATGATGGAAGGAAGGTAATTGATGAAGCAGCTGAAGATGGTTGGGCCAAGGACACTACCCTGAGGAACTCCTGCAGTGATGACCTGGAACTGAGATGACTGACCTCCAACAACCACAACCACCTTCCTTTGTGCTAGGTATGACTCCAACCAGCAGAGAGTTTTCCCCCTGATTCTCATTGACACCAGTTCTGCTAGGGCTCCTTGATGCTACACTTGGCCAAATGCAGCCTTGATATCAAGGGCAGTCGCTCTCACCTTACCTCTGGAGTTCAACTCTTTTGTCCATGTTTGAACCAAGGCTGTAATGAGGTCAGGAGCTGAGTGGCCCTGGCAGAACCCAAACTGAGCATCAGTGAGTAGGTTATTGCTAAGCAAGTGCCGCTTGATAGCACTGTTGATAACCCCTTCCATTACTTTACTGATGTAGGAGAGTAGACTGATGGGGCGGTAATTGACCGGGTTGGATTTGTCCTGCATTTTGTGTACAGGACATACCTGGGCAATTTTCCACGTAGCAGGGTAGATGCCAGTGTTGTAGCTGTACTGAAACAGCTTGGCTAGGGGTGCGGCAAATTCTGGAGCAGAAGTAAGTCTTCAGTACTATTGCTGGAATGTTGTCAGGGCCCATAGCCTTTGCAGTATCCAGTGCTTTCAGCTGTTTCTTGACATCATGTGGAGTGAATTGAATTGGCTGAAGACTGGCATCTGTGATGCTGGGGACCTCCAGAGGAGGTTTATATGCAGTCCATTGTGGAAAAGTATGAAGTACTATATTGAGGTAAGCATAAAAACTCATGTTAAATGGTGAAATGTGCAATGAAGTCGAGGAGCAGAGGCAACAAAGGAACAGGAGAGGGCCATTCAGCCCCTCCAGCCTGTTCTGCCATTCGGTAGCACAGGGGTTTAAAAAAAAGCATTGGAGTCCTTGGCTTTATCAATAGAGCAATAGATTACAAAATCAGAAAGTATTAAGCCCATTATAAAACACTGACCGGGCCTCAGCTGGAGGATTGTGTTCAGTTCTAAGCACTTCACTTTAGGAAAGATGCCAAGGAGTTAAGCGTGGGTACCGTGGAGATTTGGTGTGCTGTAACAGTGTGTGATTCAGATGTTTGTTGAGCAAGTGCCACCGTTTGTATCTCAGCTGTTTCCTCTCTCTCTCTCCCTTGCCCTCTAGGTGTGATTTGATATCGATGCTGACTGAGGTGAACAGGCAAACGATGCTGAGAAACCGTCAACTGACCGGTGAGGAGCCAGCCCCCCTGGTTCTCCGACACACCCTGAGGAAGAAGCTCGTCTTCCCCTGAGGGGCACTCTCAGCTATCACATTATTCACGTTAGAACACAAGATGAAACTGTCTTCACCACTACACGAGCAATCTCCTAACAATGGTGCCTGAGCACCTAAACGAGCATGGCTTGAGGCTCAATCAGGAGAGGAGAATCAGATCGACTGAGGGATCTAGGCTGGGCAAGTGGGATCTTGGAGCAGGGTAGAGGGACCAAGGGAGGGAACGATCTAGAGTGGGGTAGAGGGAATAAGGCAGGGAGGGATCTAGACCAGGGTGAAGAGATTAAATTCAGGAAGGATCTAGACTGTTGTAGAAGGATTAAGGCAGGGAGGGATCAAGACCAGGGTAGAGGGATTAACGCAGGGAGAGAGCTGGACCAGGATAGGGGGATTAACACAAGGAGAGACATATATGTAGGGGGCTTTGGGCAGGAAGGAATCGAGAGCAGGTTAGGGGGATTAGCACAGGGAGAGATATCGACCTGGGTAGGGGTATTAAGGTAGGGAGGGATCTAGACCAAGGTAGGGGACTAATGTAGGGAGGGATCTAGACCGAGATAGGGGATTAACATAGGGGGGGATCTAGACCGAGGTAGGGGATTAACGTAGGGAGGGATCTAGACCGAAGTAGGGGATTAACGTAGGGAGGGATCTAGACCGAGGTAGGGGGATTAACGTAGGGAGGGATCTAGACCGAGGTAGGGGATTAACGTAGGGAGTGATCTAGACCGAGGTAGGGGATTAACGTAGGGAGGGATCTAGACCGAGGTAGGGGATTAACGTAGGGAGGGATCTAGACCAAGGTAGGGATTAATGTAGTGTGGGATCTAGACCAGGATAGAGGGGGCGTAAGGCAGGGAGAAATCTGGAGTGGGATAGGGGAATTAATGTAGGGAGGGATCTAGACCGAGGTAGAGGATTAATTTAGGGAGGGATCTAGACCGAGGTAGAGGATTAATGTAGGGAGGGATCTAGACCGAGGTAGAGGATTAACGTAGGGAGGGATCTAGACCGAGGTAGGGGGATTAATGTAGGGAGGGATCTAGACTAAGGTAGGGGATTAACATAGGGAGGTATCTAGACCGAGTTAGGGGATTAACGTAGGGAGGGATCTAGACCGAGGTAGGGGATTAATGTAGGGAGGGATCTCGACCGAGGTAGGGGATTAATGTAGGGAGGGATCTAGACCGAGGTAGGGGATTAACGTAGGGAGGGATCTAGACCGAGGTAGGGGATTAACGTAGGGAGGGATCCAGACCGAGGTAGGGGATTAACGTAGGAAGGGATCTAGACCGAAGTAGGGGATTAACGTAGGGAGGGATCTAGACCAAGGTAGGGGATTAATGTAGGGAGGGATCTAGACCGAGGTAGGGGATTAATATAGGGAGGGATCTAGACCGAGGTAGGGGATTAATATAGGGAGGGTTGTAGACCAGGGTAGAGGGGGATTATTGCAGGGAGGGACCTAGACCAGTGTAGGTGGCTTAAGGCAGGGAGGGATCTATTGTGGGGTTGAGGGATTAATGCAGGGAGGGATCTAGACTTGGGTAGGGGGATTAATGTAGGGAGGGATCTAGACCAGGGAGAGATCCAGACACCATGGCAGGGAGAGGTTAAGGAATGCTGTGTGGGTTATTGGAAGCCTAGAATGCTGTATTACACTTCATCACTTAATAAAATATTGTACTTAATGTGTTCACTTGGAAGTCTTGCAGATATCACCGTCACCATTGCATTTTCCAATTCTGGGCCCTAATGGAGCCTTTTTACCTTATCTATTAAGTATCCCAGAGTGTGGTTATATGTAGTGTAGACAGTAAGACATTACTGGAGTACTGGCTGCAATTCTGGACCACAATACCTTGACACCTGGGTATGGACTACAATTCTGGCTACTGCTGTGGCCTGGAATTGAAAAGAAATAGGAGCAGTAGTATCCTATTCTGGTCGTCAATCCCGCTCTGCCATTTAATAAGATCTGATCTTCCACCTCAGCTGCATTTTCCTGCCCTCTCCCCATGTCCCTTGATTCCCCTCATGCACAAAAATCACAATTTGATCACAAGCTTGAATATACTCAATGTCTGAACATCCACAGCCCTCTGGGATGGAGAGTTCTAAGGATTCACCAACCCTCTTGAGTGAAGAAATTTCTCCCCATCTACAGTCCTAAAGGGCTGCCTCTTTATCCTGAGACTGTGACCGCCTAGCTCTAGTCTCTCCAGCAAGTGGAATGTTACCCCTAAGAATTTCAAAGAGATTATTCTCCTGAACCCCAGAGAATATAGATCTAGTCTACTCCGTCTCTCCTCATTGGACAATCTGCTCATCCCAGGAGTCAATCTAGCAAATCATCATTGCACCTCCTCCAAGGTAAGTATATCCTTGCTGAGAGAAGGGCACTAACATTTTATACACTGTACACTAGGTGTAGCCTCACAAAATACCTATATTATTGCAGGAAAACTTGCTTATTTTTATATTCTGATCTCCTTGCAATAAAGGCTAACACACCATTTGCCTTCCTAATTGCTTGCTCTGGGGGAGATGGGACCTGTACAGGCCGGATGGATTGTGTCTGAACAGCCGGTACTGAGTTCCTTGTGGGGCAATTTGCTCGTGCGATTCGGGAGTGTTTAAAACTAACTTGACAGGAGTGTGGGAACCAGGAGATAATACCAAAGAGGAATACCAAGGTGCACAAAAGTACTGGGACAGATAGCTAGCACTAGAATAGGGAATAGTAAGTTATTAGGTGAGTTCAGAGTAAGGGAGACAGTAACAGACTCTAAATCAGGGTTACTGTGAATGCACAGAAGGTGGGTAATAAGATTGGTGAGTTACAGGCACAGATTACAATATGAAGTTATAATGTGGCAATAACAGATCTGGCTCAAAGGCACCACTGGGTATTAAATGTTCCTGGATGCAAGGAAGACAAGAAAGAAAAGCAGTGACAGTCTTAATTAAGGAGAACATTGCAGTGCTGGAGAGAGAGAGGAAGACCCAGCGGGGTCAAGGACAAAACCTATTTGGCTAGAGGTAAGGAACACAAAAGGTACAATTACATTGCTCAGCCTATAGGTCACCAACTAGTGGGAAAGACGTAGAGGAACAAACTTGCAAGGAAATTACAAAGAGGTGCAAGAATTATTGTTACAATTGAGGACTTAAGTTACCTGAATATAGACTGGGATGGTAGTAGTGTGAAGGGCAAGAGTTCCTAAGTGTGTTCAGGAGAATTTTCTACAGCAGTCTGTTTCCAATTCAATGAGAAAGGAGGCACTGCTAGACCTGTTATTTGGGAATGAGGTGGCCCAAATGGATCAAGTGTCAGTAGCAGAACATTTAGGGGACAACGATCATTGTATCATAAGGTTTAGGCTGACTATGGAGAAGAACAATGAATAATCCAGAGTAAGAATAATTAACTGGAGGAAAGCCAACTTCATTGGGATGGGAATGTATCTGACCCATATAAACTGGAATCAAAGATTAGTGGGCAAAACTGTAACTGAACAATGGGCTGCCTTTAAAGAGATAGTTTGGGCACAGTCAAGGTACATTCCCACTAAGGAGGGCAAAGAAATCCAGAGCTCCCCAGATGATGAAAGAGATAGAAATTAAGATGAAGAAGAAAAAGTGCAACAGATGTCAGGTGGATAATACAACCGAGAACCAGGCTGAATATAGAAGGTTCAGGGGGAAAGTGACAAAGCAAATTAGGGAAGCTAAGAGAGAGTATGCAAAGAGACTGGCAGCTAACATAAAAGGGAATCTCAAGGTTTTCAATAAGCATATAGATAATAAAAGGAGTGGGGCCAATCAAGGACCAAAAAAAGGGGGTTTATGCTTGGAGGCAGAGGGCATGGTGGAGATTTAATGATTACTTTGCATCTGTCTTTACCAAGGAAGAAGATGTTACCCAGGTCATAGTGAGAAAGAAGGTAATTCAGCCACTTGAAGGATTTAAAATGGTTAACGAGGAGATATTGGATAGGCTGTCTGTACTTAAAGTTGTTAAGGCACCAGGACCGGGTGAGATGTATCCAAGGATACTGAGTGAAGTGAGAATGGAAATTATGGAGGTACTGGCCATAATTATTCAATCTTCCACAGACTCAGGGGTGGTGCCAGACAACTGGAGAATTGCAAATGTTACCACCTTGTTCAAAAGGTGTAAAGAAAAGCTCAACAACAATAGGCCAGTCAGTTTAACTTCAATTGTAGGGAAGCCTCTAGAAGTAATAAATTGGGACAAAATTAATAGGGTTAATTAAGGAAAGCCAGCATGGATTTGTTAAGGGCAAATCATGTTTAACTAACTTGCTGGAGTTTCTTTGTTGAGGTGAAAGAGAGGGTTGATGAAGGTAATGCTGTTGATATGGTACACGTGGACTTCCAAAAGGCATTTGATACAATGTTGTACAACAGACCTGTGAGCAAAGTTATAGCTCATGGAATAAAAGGGACAGTAGTGACAGGAATATGAAATTGGCCAAGTGGCAGGAAACAGAGACTATTGTTTAATGGATGTTTTTTGACTAAGGAAGGTTTGTATTGGAGTTCCCCAGGGGTTGGTGTTGGGACCCTTGCTTTTCCTGATATATATTAATGACCTAGACCTTGGTGGACAGGGCACAATTTCAAAGTTTGTGGATGATACAAAACTCAGAAGCATTATGAACTGTGAGGAGGATAGTGTAGGACATAGACAAGTTGGTGGAATGGGCAGACAAGTGGCAGATGAAATTCAACACAGAGAAATGTGAAGTGATTCATTTTTGGCAAAAAGAACATGGAGAGACAATATAACATAAAGGGTACAATTCTAAAGGGGGTGCAGGAGCAGAGGGACCTGGGTGTATATGTGCATAAGTCATTAAAGGTGGTAGGATGGGTTGAGAGAGTGGTTAATAAAGCATACAGTATCCTGAGCTTTATTAATAGGGGCATAGAGTACAAGAGTAATGAGGTTATGTTGAACTTGTATAAGACATTGATTCAGCCTCAGTTGGAGTGTTGTGCCCAGTTCTGGGCGTCACACCTTGGGAAGGATGTGAAGGCATTAGAGAGGGTGCAGAAAAGTTTCACAAGAATGGTTCCAGGGATGAGGAACTTCAGTTAAGTAGATAGATTGGAGAAGTTGGGATTATTTTCCTTGGAGAAGATAAGGTTGAGAAGAGATCTAATAGGGGTGTTCAAAATCATGATGGGTCTGGACAGAGTAGATAGGGAGAAACCTCCCATTGGCAGAAGGACTGAGAAGGAGGGGGCCCGGATTTTAAGTAATTGGCAAAAAAAAAAGCAATGGAGGGATGAGGAGAAACTTTCACGGGGAGTGGTTAAGGTCTGGAAGGTGCTGCCTGAGAGTGTGGGGGAGGTAGGTCCAATCAAGGCAATCAAGAGAAAATTGGATTGTTATCTGCAAATGAAGAATATGCAGGGTTAGGGGGAGAAGTTGGGGAGTAGCAC
This sequence comes from Carcharodon carcharias, assembly GCF_017639515.1. NCBI lineage: Eukaryota > Metazoa > Chordata > Chondrichthyes > Lamniformes > Lamnidae > Carcharodon > Carcharodon carcharias. The sequence goes on along the minus strand of NC_054478.1, from coordinate 143,235,050 downwards.
TAGATGCTTTGCTCAGTGGGGGAGCGGGTGCAGACATAATGGGCTAAATGGCCTGTGATTCTGGGTATTTGCATTGTTTTGGGAGTATTTGCCCTGTGTTGTCAGGGTAGTTACACAGTTTGGGGCGTATTTGCCCTGTGTTTTTGGGGTAGTTACACAGTTAGGGGCGTATTTGCCCCGTGTTTTTGGGGTAGTTACACAGTTAGGGGCGTATTTGCCCCATGTTTTTGGGGTAGTTACACAGTTTGGGGCGTATTTGCCCCGTGTTTTTGCGGTAGTTACACAGTTTGGGGTGTATTTGCCCCGTGTTTTTGCGGTAGTTACACAGTTTGGGGTGTATTTGCCCCGTGTTTTTGCGGTAGTTACACAGTTTGGGGCGTATTTGCCCCGTGTTTTTGCGGTAGTTACACAGTTTGGGGTGTATTTGCCCCGTGTTTTTGCGGTAGTTACACAGTTTGGGGCGTATTTGCCCCGTGTTTTCGGGGCAATTGCATGGTTTGGGGCGTATTTGCCCCGTGTTTTCGGGGTAGTTACACGGTTTGGGGCGTATTTGCCCCGTGTTTTTGGGGTAGAGTTTTGGGAGTATTTGCCCCGTGTTTTCGGGGTAGTTACACGGTTTGGGGGTATTTTCCCTGTGTTGTCAGGGTAGTTACACGGTTTGGGGTGTATTTGCCCCGTGTTTTCGGGGTATTTACATAGTTTGGGGCGTATTTGCCCCATGTTTTCGGGGCAGTTACACGGTTTGGGGCGTATTTGCCCCGTGTTTTCTGGGTAGTTACACAGTTTGGGGCGTATTTTCTCTGTGTTTTCGGGGCAGTTACACGGTTTGGGGCGTATTTGCCTCGTGTTTTCGGGGTAGTTACAGAGTTTGGGGTGTATTTTCCCCGTGTTTTCGGGGTAGTTACAGAGTTTGGGGTGTATTTTTCCCGTGTTTTCGGGGTAGTTACAGAGTTTGGGGTGTATTTTCCCCGTGTTTTTGGGGCAGTTACACGGTTTGGGGCATATTTGCCCCGTGTTTTTGGGGTAGAGTTTTGGGTGTATTTGCCCCGTGTTTTCGGGGCAGTTACATGGTTTGGGGCGTATTTGCCCCGTGTTTTTGGGGTAGTTACACAGTTTGGGGCGTATTTGCCCTGTGTTTTTGGGGTAGTTACACAGTTTGGGGCGTATTTGCCCCGTGTTTTTGCGGTAGTTACACAGTTTGGGGCGTATTTGCCCCGTGTTTTCGGGGTAGTTAGAGTTTGGGGCGTATTTGCCCCGTGTTTTCGGGGTAGTTACACGGTTTGGGGTGTATTTGCCCCGTGTTTTCGGGGTATTTACATAGTTTGGGGAGTATTTGCCCCATGTTTTCGGGGCAGTTACACGGTTTGGGGCGTATTTGCCCCGTGTTTTCTGGGTAGTTACACGGTTTGGGGCGTATTTTCTCCATGTTTTCGGGGCAGTTACACGGTTTGGGGCGTATTTGCCTCGTGTTTTCGGGGTAGTTACAGAGTTTGGGGTGTATTTTCCCCGTGTTTTCGGGGTAGTTACAGAGTTTGGGGTGTATTTTCCCCGTGTTTTCGGGGTAGTTACAGAGTTTGGGGTGTATTTTCCCCGTGTTTTCGGGGTAGTTACAGAGTTTGGGGTGTATTTTCCCCGTGTTTTCGGGGTAGTTAGAGTTTGGGGTGTATTTTCCCCGTGTTTTCGGGGTAGTTAGAGTTTGGGGTGTATTTTCCCCGTGTTTTCGGGGTAGTTAGAGTTTGGGGTGTATTTTCCCCGTGTTTTCGGGGTAGTTAGAGTTTGGGGTGTATTTTCCCCGTGTTTTCGGGGTAGTTACAGAGTTTGGGGTGTATTTGCCCCGTGTTTTCGGGGTAGTTACAGAGTTTGGGGCGTTTTTGCCCCCTGTTTTCGGGGCAGTTACACAGTTTGGGGGGGGTATTTACCCTGTGTTTTCGGGGTAGTTACTCAGTTTTGAGGGGTGTTTTCCCTATTTACTCTGGTTTGGGGCGTATTTGCCCCGTGTTTTCCGGGTAGTTACTCAGTTTTCGGGGTATACACACTGCGTTCTCTGGCGGCCGGGTTATTTCCCGGAACCCGGGGCACCAGCAGTGACTCAGCGCCCACACACCGAACAAGCTAACATTTCCGTATCCGCCGAGGCTCAGATCCGCCGATCCCGGCCGGAGGCTGCGCCGCCACCGCCGGACCTGCTCCCAGGTCAGTGCCGCTCCGCGTCCGCTGCCGCTGCCCAAACCCAGGGTCCGGGCCCGGGGGTCAATCCCCTCCCGGCCTGTCCCCCAGTCCCGGTGACACTGATTCATTCTCCTCCCCCACCACCCCCACGGGGATATAATGTATCCCCAACTGAGGGACCAATCCCAGCCCGAGTACAATGTAACACGCTGAGGAAATCAACCACGATATTAACCAGGGTTCCTGCTCCTGATCTCTGTCCAGAGACTCCTGGGTTAGAGAGAGAGAGAGGGGAAATCAGCCAGGGTTCCTGCTCCTGATCTCTGTCCAGTGACTCCCTGGGTTAGAGAGAGAGAGAGAGAGAGGGGGAATTCAGCCAGGGTTCATGCTCCTGGTCACTGCTCAGTGATCCCTGGGTTAGAGAGAGAGAGAGAGAGGGGGAATTCAGCCAGGGTTCATGCTCCTGATCACTGTCCAGTGATCCCTGGATTAGAGAGAGAGGGGAAATCAGCCAGGGTTCCTGCTCCTGATCTCTGTCCAGTGACCCCTGGGTTAGAGAGAGGGGGGAAATTAGCCAGGGTTCCTGCTCCTGATCACTATGCAGTGACCCCTGGGTTGGTGAGAGTGGGGACATCAGCCAGGGTTCCTGCTCCGGATCACTGTCCAGTGACTCCTGGGTTATAGAGAGGGGGGAAATCAGCCAGGGTTCCTGCTCCTGATCTCTGTCCAGTGAACCCTGGGTTAGGGAGAGAGATAGAGGAAATCAGCCAGGGTTCCTGCTCCTGATCTCTGTCCAGTGACCCCTGGGTTAGGGAGAGAGATAGAGGAAATCAGTCAGGGTTCCTGCTCCTGATCTCTGTCCAGTGAACCCTGGGTTAGAGAGAGAGAGAGGGGAAATCAGCCAGATCTCCTGCTCCTGATCACTGTCCAGTGACCGCTGGGTGGGAGAGAGTTGGGGGGGTGGGGGGGAAATCAGCCAGGGTTCCTGCTCCTGATCACTGTCCAGTGACCCCTGGGTTTTAGAGAGAGAGAGAGAGAGAGGAAATCAGCCAGGGTTTCTGCTCCTGATCTCTGTCCAGTGACCCCTGGGTTAGAGAGAGAGGGGAAATCAGCCAGGGTTCCAGCTCCTGATCTCTGTCCAGTGACCCCTGGGTTAGAGAGAGAGTGGGGAAATCAGCCAGGGTTCCTGCTTCTGATCTCTGTCCAGAATCCTCTGGGTTAGAGAGATAGAGGAAATCAGTCAGGGTTCCTGCTCCTGAACTCTGTCCAGTGACCGCTGGGTGAGAGAGAGTTGGTGGGGGGGTGCAGAAATCAGCCAGGGTTCCTGCTCCTGGTCTCTGTCCAGTGAATCCTGGGTTAGAGAGAGTGGGGGAAATCAGCCAGGGTTCCTACTCCTAATCACTGTCCAGGATCGCCTGGGTTATAGATAAGGGGAAATCAGCCAGGGCTCCTGCTCCTGATCCCTGTCCAGTGAACTCTGGGTTAGAGAGAGAGAGAGCGAGGAAATCAGCCAGGGTTTCTGCTCCTGATCTCTGTCCAGTGACCGCTGGGTGAGAGAGAGTTGGTGGGGGGGTGCAGAAATCAGCCAGGGTTCCTGCTCCTGGTCTCTGTCCAGTGAATCCTGGGTTAGAGAGAGGGGGGGAAATCAGCCAGGGTTCCTGCTCCTGATCTCTGTCCAGTGACTCCTGGGTTAGAGAGAGGGGGGAAATCAGCCAGGGTTCCTGCTCTTGATCTCTGTCCAGTGAACCCTGGGTTAGAGAGAGAGGGGACATCAGCCAGGGCTCCTGCTCCTGATCTCTGTCCAGTGACCCCTGGGTTAGGGAGCGAGGAAATCAGCCAGGGTTCCTGCTCCTGATCACCGTTCAGTGACCCCTGGGTTAGGGAGATGAAATTAGCCAGGGTTTCTGCTCCTGATCTCTGTCCAGTGACCCCTGGGTTAGAGAGAGAGAGGGCAAATCAGGCTGGGTTCCTGCTCCTGATCACTGTCCAGAATTGCCTAGGTTATAGAGAAGGGGAAATCAGCCAGGGTTCTTGCTCCTGATCCCTGTCCAGTGAACTCTGGGTTAGAGAGAGAGAGAGAGATGGAAATTATCCAGGGCTCCTGCTCCTGATCTCTGTTAAGTGACCCCTGGGTTAGAGAGAGAGAGAGGGGAAATCATCCAGGTCTCCTGTTCCTGATCACTGTCCAGTGACCCCTGGGTTAGAGGGAGAGAGAGAGAGAGAGAGAGAGAGAGAGGGATATCAGCCAGGGTTCCTGCTCCTGGTCTCTGTCCAGTGACTCCTGGGTTATAGAGAGGGGGGAAATCAGCCAGGGTTCCTGCTCCTGATCTCTGTCCAGTGAACCCTGGGTTAGAGAGAGAGGGGAAATCAGCCAGGGCTCCTGCTCCTGATCACTTTCCAGTGACCCCTGGGTTAGGGAGAGAGGAAATCAGCCAGGGTTCCTGCTCCAGATCACCGTTCAGTGACCCCTGGGTTAGAGAGAGAGAGGGGAAATCAGCCAGGATTCCTGCTCCTGATCACTGTCCAGTGAACTCTGGGTTAGAGAGAGAGAGAAAGGGACAGGATATCAGCCAGGGTTCCTGCTCCTGATCACTATGCAGTGACCCCTGGGTTGGTGAGAGTGGGGACATCAGCCAGGGTTCCTGCTCCGGATCACTGTCCAGTGACCCCTGGGTTAGAGAGGTGAAATTAGCCAGGGTTTTGCTTCTGATCTCGGCCCAGTGATCCCTGGGTTAGAGCGAGTGGGGAAATCAGCCAGGGTTCCTGCTCCTGATCTCTGTCCAGTGACTCCTGGGTTAGAGAGAGGGGAGGAAATCAGCCAGGGTTCCTGCTCCTGATCTCTGTCCAGTGACTCCTGGGTTAGAGAGAGGGGGGGAAATCAGCCAGGGTTCCTGCTCCTGATCTCTGTCCAGTGACCCATGGTTGAGAGAGTGGGGATATCAGCCAGGGTTCCTGCTCCTGCTCATTGTCTAGTGACCCCTGGGTTAGAGAGAGGGGGGGAAATCAGCCAGGGTTCCTGCTCCTGATCTCTGTCCAGTGAACCCTGGGTTAGAGAGAGGGGGGAAATCAGCCAGGGTTCCTGCTCCTGATGGCTGTCCAGTGACCGCTGGGTGAGAGAGAGTTGGAGGGGGGGGGGGGCGCGGAAATCAGCCAGGGTTCCTACTCCTGATCTCTGTCCAGTGAACCCTGGGTTAGAGAGAGGGTGGGAAATCAGCCAGGGTTCCTGCTCCTGATCTCTGTCCAGTGAACCCTGGGTTAGAGAGAGGGGGGGAAATCAGCCAGGGTTCCTGCTCCTGATCTCTGTCCAGTGACCGCTGGGTTAGAGAGAGAGAGAGAGAGAGGAAATCAGCCGGGGCTCCTGCTACTGATCACTGTCCAGTGACCGCTGGGTGGGAGAGAGTTGGTGGGGGTGTGCAGAAATCAGCCAGGGTTCCTGCTCCTGATCTCTGTAGTGACCCCCTGGGTTAGAGAGAGAGAGAGGGGGAAATCAGCCAGGCTTCCTGCTCCTGATCACTGCTCAGTGATCCCTGGGTTAGAGAGAGAGAGGGGGAAATCAGCCAGGGTTCCTGCTCCTGATCTCTGTCCTGTGACTCCTGGGTTAGAGAGAGAGAGGGGGAAATCAGCCAGGGTTCCTGCTCCTGATCTCTGTGCAGTGAACCCTGGGTTAGAGAGAGGAGGGAAATCAGCCAGATCTCCTGCTCCGGATCTCTGTCCAGTGAACACTGGGTGAGAGAGAGTTGGGGGGGGGGTGTGGAAATCAGCCCGGGTTCCTGCTCCTGATCTCTGTCCAGTGAACCCTGGGTTAGAGAGAGGGGGGGAAATCAGCCAGGGTTCCTGCTCCTGATCTCTGTCCAGTGAACCCTGGGTTAGAGAGAGGGGGGGAAATCAGTCAGGGTTCCTGCTCCTGATTTCTGTCCAGTGAACCCTGGGTTAGAGAGAAAGGGGGGAAATCAGCCAGGGTTCCTGCTCCTGATCTCTGTCCAGTGACCCCTGGGTTAGAGAGAGAGGGGAAATCAGCCAGGGTTCCTGCTCCTGATCTCTGTCCAGTGACTCCTGGGTGTTAGAGAGAGGGGGGAAATCAGCCAGCGTTCCTGCTCTTGATCTCTGTCCTGTGAACCCTGGGTTAGAGAGAGAGGGGACGTCAGCCAGGGCTCCTGCTCCTGATCACTGTCCAGTGACCCCTGGGTTAGGGAGAGAGGAAATCAGCCAGGGTTCCTGCTCCTGATCACCGTTCAGTGACCCCTGGGTTAGGGAGGTGAAATTAGCCAGGGTTTCTGCTCCTGATCTCTGTCCCGTGACCCCTGGGTTAGAGAGAGAGAGGGGAAATCCGGCTGGGTTCCTGCTCCTGATCACTGTCCAGAATTGCCGAGGTTATAGAGAAGGGGAAATCAGCCAGGTTTCTTGCTCCTGATCACTGTCCAGTGAACTCTGGGTTAGAGAGAGAGAGAGAGGATATCAGCCAGGGCTCCTGCTCCTGATCTCTGTCCAGTGACCCCTGGGTTAGAGAGAGAGAGGGGAAATCAGCCAGGATTCCTGCTCCTGATCACTGTCCAGTGAACTCTGGGTTAGAGAGAGAGAGAAAGGGACAGGATATCAGCCAGGGTTCCTGCTCCTGATCACTATGCAGTGACCCCTGGGTTGGTGAGAGTGGGGACATCAGCCAGGGTTCCTGCTCCGGATCACTGTCCAGTGACCCCTGGGTTAGAGAGGTGAAATTAGCCAGGGTTTTGCTTCTGATCTCGGCCCAGTGATCCCTGGGTTAGAGCGAGTGGGGAAATCAGCCAGGGTTCCTGCTCCTGATCTCTGTCCAGTGACTCCTGGGTTAGAGAGAGGGGAGGAAATCAGCCAGGGTTCCTGCTCCTGATCTCTGTCCAGTGACTCCTGGGTTAGAGAGAGGGGGGGAAATCAGCCAGGGTTCCTGCTCCTGATCTCTGTCCAGTGACCCCTGGTTGAGAGAGTTGGGATATCAGCCAGGGTTCCTGCTCCTGCTCATTGTCTAGTGACCCCTGGGTTAGAGAGAGGGGGGGAAATCAGCCAGGGTTCCTGCTCCTGATCTCTGTCCAGTGAACCCTGGGTTAGAGAGAGGGGGGAAATCAGCCAGGGTTCCTGCTCCTGATGGCTGTCCAGTGACCGCTGGGTGAGAGAGAGTTGGAGGGGGGGGGGGGCGCGGAAATCAGCCAGGGTTCCTACTCCTGATCTCTGTCCAGTGAACCCTGGGTTAGAGAGAGGGGGGGAAATCAGCCAGGGTTCCTGCTCCTGATCTCTGTCCAGTGAACCCTGGGTTAGAGAGAGGGGGGGAAATCAGCCAGGGTTCCTGCTCCTGATCTCTGTCCAGTGACCGCTGGGTTAGAGAGAGAGAGAGAGAGAGAGGAAATCAGCCGGGGCTCCTGCTACTGATCACTGTCCAGTGACCGCTGGGTGGGAGAGAGTTGCTGGGGGGGTGCAGAAATCAGCCAGGGTTCCTGCTCCTGATCTCTGTCCTGTGACTCCTGGGTTAGAGAGGTAGGGGAAATCAGCCAGGGTTCCTGCTCCTGATCTCTGTCCTGTGACTCCTGGGTTAGAGAGAGAGAGGGGGAAATCAGCCAGGGTTCCTGCTCCTGATCTCTGTGCAGTGAACCCTGGGTTAGAGAGAGGAGGGAAATCAGCCAGATCTCCTGCTCCGGATCTCTGTCCAGTGAACACTGGGTGAGAGAGAGTTGGGGGGTGGTGTGGAAATCAGCCCGGGTTCCTGCTCCTGATCTCTGTCCAGTGAACCCTGGGTTAGAGAGAGGGGGGGAAATCAGCCAGGGTTCCTGCTCCTGATCTCTGTCCAGTGAACCCTGGGTTAGAGAGAGGGGGGGAAATCAGCCAGGGTTCCTGCTCCTGATTTCTGTCCAGTGAACCCTGGGTTAGAGAGAAAGGGGGGAAATCAGCCAGGGTTCCTGCTCCTGATCTCTGTCCAGTGACCCCTGGGTTAGAGAGAGAGGGGAAATCAGCCAGGGTTCCTGCTCCTGATCTCTGTCCAGTGACTCCTGGGTGTTAGAGAGAGGGGGGAAATCAGCCAGCGTTCCTGCTCTTGATCTCTGTCCTGTGAACCCTGGGTTAGAGAGAGAGGGGACGTCAGCCAGGGCTCCTGCTCCTGATCACTGTCCAGTGACCCCTGGGTTAGGGAGAGAGGAAATCAGCCAGGGTTCCTGCTCCTGATCACCGTTCAGTGACCCCTGGGTTAGGGAGGTGAAATTAGCCAGGGTTTCTGCTCCTGATCTCTGTCCAGTGACCCCTGGGTTAGAGAGAGAGAGGGGAAATCCGGCTGGGTTCCTGCTCCTGATCACTGTCCAGAATTGCCTAGGTTATAGAGAATGGGAAATCAGCCAGGTTTCTTGCTCCTGATCACTGTCCAGTGAACTCTGGGTTAGAGAGAGAGAGAGAGGATATCAGCCAGGGCTCCTGCTCCTGATCTCTGTCCAGTGACTCCTGGGTTAGAGAGAGAGGGGGAAATCAGCCAGGGTTCCTGCTGCTGATCACTATGCAGTGACCCCTGGGTTAGAGAGGTGAAATAAGCCAGCGTTTCGCTTCTGTTCTCGGTCCCGTGATCCCTGGGTTAGAGCGAGTGGGGAAATCAGCCAGGGTTCCTGCTCCTGATCTCTGTCCAGTGACTCCTGGGTTAGAGAGAGGGGGGGAAATCAGCCAGGGTTCCTGCATGATCTCTGTCCAGTGGCCCCTGGGTGAGAGAGAGTGGGGATATCAGCCAGGGTTCCTGCTCCTGATCATTGTCTTGTGACCCCTGGGTTAGAGAGAGGGGGGGAAATCTGCCAGCGTTCCTGCTCCTGATCTCTGTCCAGTGAACCCTGGATTAGTGACAGAGTGGAAATCAGCCAGGGTTCCTGCTCCAGATCTCTGTCCAGTGACCCCTGGGTTAGAGAGAGAGGGGAAATCAGCCAGGGTTCCTGCTCCTGATCTCTGTCCAGTGATCCCTGGATTAGAGAGAGAGGTGAAATCAGCCAGGGTTCCTGCTCCTGATCTCTGTCCATTGATCGCTGGGTTAGAGAGAGAGAGAGAGAGAGGAAATCAGCTGGGGCTCCTGCTACTGATCACTGTCCAGTGACCCTTGGGTTAGAGGGAGAGGAAATCAGCCAGATCTCCTGCTCCTGATCACTGTCCAGTGACCTCTGGGTGGGAGACAGTTGGGTGGGTGGGGGGGAAATCAGCCAGTGTTCCTGCTCCTGATCTCTGTAGTGACCCCTGGGTTAGAGAGAGAGAGAGGGGGAAATCAGCCAGGGTTCCTGCTCCTGATCTCTGTCCAGTGACTTCTGGGTTAGAGAGAGAGGGGAAATCAGCCAGGGTTCCTGCTCCTGATCTCTGTCCAGTGACCTCTGGGTTACGGAGAGACAGGGGAAATCAGCCAGGGTTCCTGCTCCTGATCTCTGTACAGTGACTCCTGGGTTAGAGAGAGAGAGAGGGGGAAATCAGCCAGGGTTCCTGCTCCTGATCTCTGTACAGTGACTCCTGGGTTAGAGAGAGAGAGAGGGGGAAATCAGCCAGGGTTCCTGCTCCTGATCACTGCTCAGTGATCCCTGGGTTAGAGAGAGAGAGAGGTGGAAATCAGCCAGGGTTCCTGCTCCTGATCACTGCTCAGTGACCCCTGGGTTAGAGAGAGAGAGAGAGAGGGGGAAATCAGCCAGGGTTCCTGCTCCAGATCTCTGTCCAGTGAACCCTGGGTTAGAGAGAGAGGGGAAATCAGCCAGTGTTCCTGCTCCTGATCTCTGTCCAGTGATCCCTCTGTTAGAGAGATGGGGAAATCAGCCAGGGTTCCTGCTCCTGATCACTGTCCAGTGACCCTGGGTTAGAGAGAGAGCGGAAATCAGCCAGGGTTTCTTCTCCTGATCTCTGTCCAGTGACCCCTGGGTTTGAGAGAGAAAGGGGAAATCAGCCAGGGTTCCTGCTCCTGATCTCTGTACAGTGACCCCTGGGTTAGAGAGAGTTGGGAAATCAGCCAGGGTTCCTGCTCCTGATCTCTGTACAGTGACCGCTGGGTGAGAGAGAGTTGGTGGGGGGGTGCAGAAATCAGCCAGGGTTCCTGCTCCTGGTCTCTGTCCAGTGAATCCTGGGTTAGAGAGAGGGGGAAAATCAGCCAGGGTTCCTGCTCCTGGTCTCTGTCCAGTGAATCCTGGGTTAGAGAGAGGGGGGGAAATCAGCCAGGGTTCCTGCTCCTGATCTCTGTCCAGTGACTCCTGGGTTAGAGAGAGGGGGGAAATCAGCCAGGGTTCCTGCTCTTGATCTCTGTCCAGTGAACCCTGGGTTAGAGAGAGAGAGAGAGAGGAAATCAGCCAGGGTTTCTGCTCCTGATCACTGTCCAGTGACCCCTGGGTTAGGGAGAGAGGAAATCAGCCAGGGTTCCTGCTCCTGATCACCGTTCAGTGACCCCTGGGTTAGAGAGGTGAAATTAGCCAGGGTTTCTGCTCCTGATCTCTGTCCCGTGACCCCTGGGTTAGAGAGAGAGAGGGCAAATCAGGCTGGGTTCCTGCTCCTGATCACTGTCCAGAATTGCCTAGGTTTATAGAGAAGGGGAAATCAGCCAGGTTTCTTGCTCCTGATCACTGTCCAGTGAACTCTGGGTTAGAGAGAGAGAGAGAGGATATCAGCCAGGGCTCCTGCTCCTGATCTCTGTCCAGTGACTCCTGGGTTAGAGAGAGAGGGGGAAATCAGCCAGGGTTCCTGCTGCTGATCACTATGCAGTGACCCCTGGGTTAGAGAGGTGAAATAAGCCAGCGTTTCGCTTCTGTTCTCGGTCCCGTGATCCCTGGGTTAGAGCGAGTGGGGAAATCAGCCAGGGTTCCTGCTCCTGATCTCTGTCCAGTGACTCCTGGGTTAGAGAGAGGGGGGGAAATCAGCCAGGGTTCCTGCTCCTGATCTCTGTCCAGTGGCCCCTGGGTGAGAGAGAGTGGGGATATCAGCCAGGGTTCCTGCTCCTGATCATTGTCTTGTGACCCCTGGGTTAGAGAGGTGAAATTAGCGAGGGTTCCTGCTCCTGATCTCGGCCCAGTGATCCCTGGGTTAGAGAGAAAGGGGAAATCAGCCAGGGTTCCTGCTCCTGATGGCTGTCCAGTGACCGCTGGGTGAGAGAGAGTTGGAGGGGGGGGCGCGGAAATCAGCCAAGGTTCCTACTCCTGATCTCTGTCCAGTGAACGCTGGGTTAGAGAGAGGGGGGGAAATCAGCTAGGGTCCCTGCTCCTGATCTCTGTCCAGTGAACCCTGGGTTAGAGAGAGGGGGGGGAAATCAGCCAGGGTTCCTGCTCCTGATCTCTGTCCAGTGACCCCTGGGTTAGAGAGAGAGAGGAAATCAGCCAGGGTTCCTGCTCTTGATCTCTGTCCTGTGAACCCTGGGTTAGAGAGAGAGGGGACGTCAGCCAGGGCTCCTGCTCCTGATCACTGTCCAGTGACCCCTGGGTTAGAGAGAGAGGGGAAATCAGCCAGGGTTCTTGCTCCTGATCTCCGTCCAGTGACCCCTGGGTTAGAGAGAGAGGGGAAATCAGCCAGGGTTCCTGCTCCTGATCTCTGTCCATTGATCGCTGGGTTAGAGAGAGAGAGAGAGAGGAAATCAGCTGGGGCTCCTGCTACTGATCACTGTCCAGTGACCCTTGGGTTAGAGGGAGAGGAAATCAGCCAGATCTCCTGCTCCTGATCACTGTCCAGTGACCTCTGGGTGGGAGAGAGTTGGGTGGGTGGGGGGGAAATCAGCCAGTGTTCCTGCTCCTGATCTCTGTAGTGACCCCTGGGTTAGAGTGAGAGAGATGGGGAAATCAGCCAGGGTTCCTGCTCCTGATCTCTGTCCAGTGACCCCTGGGTTAGAGAGAGAGAGAGGGGGAAATCAGCCAGGGTTCCTGCTCCTGATCTCTGTCCAGTGACTTCTGGGTTAGAGAGAGAGAGGGGAAATCAGCCAGGTTCCTGCTCCTGATCTCTGTCCAGTGACCTCTGGGTTACGGAGAGACAGGGGAAATCAGCCAGGGTTCCTGCTCCTGATCTCTGTACAGTGACTCCTGGGTTAGAGAGTGAGAGAGGGGGAAATCAGCCAGGGTTCCTGCTCCTGATCACTGCTCAGTGATCCCTGGGTTAGAGAGAGGGGGGGAAATCAGCCAGGGTTCCTGCTCCTGATCACTGCTCAGTGACCCCTGGGTTAGAGAGAGAGAGAGAGGGGGAAATCAGCCAGGGTTCCTGCTCCAGATCTCTGTCCAGTGAACCCTGGGTTAGAGAGAGAGGGGAAATCAGCCAGTGTTCCTGCTCCTGATCTCTGTCCAGTGATCCCTCTGTTAGAGAGATGGGGAAATCAGCCAGGGTTCCTGCTCCTGATCACTGTCCAGTGACCCTGGGTTAGAGAGAGAGCGGAAATCAGCCAGGGTTTCTTCTCCTGATCTCTGTCCAGTGACCCCTGGGTTTGAGAGAGAAAGGGGAAATCAGCCAGGGTTCCTGCTCCTGATCTCTGTACAGTGACCCCTGGGTTAGAGAGAGTTGGGAAATCAGCCAGGGTTCCTGCTCCTGATCTCTGTACAGTGACCGCTGGGTGAGAGAGAGTTGGTGGGGGGGTGCAGAAATCAGCCAGGGTTCCTGCTCCTGGTCTCTGTCCAGTGAATCCTGGGTTAGAGAGAGGGGGGAAGTCAGCCAGGGTTCCTGCTCCTGGTCTCTGTCCAGTGAATCCTGGGTTAGAGAGAGGGGGGGAAATCAGCCAGGGTTCCTGCTCCTGATCTCTGTCCAGTGACTCCTGGGTTAGAGAGAGGGGGGAAATCAGCCAGGGTTCCTGCTCTTGATCTCTGTCCAGTGAACCCTGGGTTAGAGAGAGAGAGAGAGAGAGAGGAAATCAGCCAGGGTTTCTGCTCCTGATCACTGTCCAGTGACCCCTGGTTTAGGGAGAGAGGAAATCAGCCAGGGTTCCTGCTCCTGATCACCGTTCAGTGACCCCTGGGTTAGGGAGGTGAAATTAGCCAGGGTTTCTGCTCCTGATCTCTGTCCCGTGACCCCTGGGTTAGAGAGAGAGAGGGCAAATCAGGCTGGGTTCCTGCTCCTGATCACTGTCCAGAATTGCCTAGGTTATAGAGAAGGGGAAATCAGCCAGGTTTCTTGCTCCTGATCACTGTCCAGTGAACTCTGGGTTAGAGAGAGAGAGAGAGGATATCAGCCAGGGCTCCTGCTCCTGATCTCTGTCCAGTGACTCCTGGGTTAGAGAGAGAGGGGGAAATCAGCCAGGGTTCCTGCTGCTGATCACTATGCAGTGACCCCTGGGTTAGAGAGGTGAAATAAGCCAGCGTTTCGCTTCTGTTCTCGGTCCCGTGATCCCTGGGTTAGAGCGAGTGGGGAAATCAGCCAGGGTTCCTGCTCCTGATCTCTGTCCAGTGACTCCTGGGTTAGAGAGAGGGGGGGAAATCAGCCAGGGTTCCTGCTCCTGATCTCTGTCCAGTGGCCCCTGGGTGAGAGAGAGTGGGGATATCAGCCAGGGTTCCTGCTCCTGATCATTGTCTTGTGACCCCTGGGTTAGAGAGGTGAAATTAGCGAGGGTTCCTGCTCCTGATCTCGGCCCAGTGATCCCTGGGTTAGAGAGAGAGGGGAAATCAGCCAGGGTTCCTGCTCCTGATGGCTGTCCAGTGACCGCTGGGTGAGAGAGAGTTGGAGGGGGGGGGCGCGGAAATCAGCCAAGGTTCCTACTCCTGATCTCTGTCCAGTGAACGCTGGGTTAGAGAGAGGGGGGGAAATCAGCTAGGGTCCCTGCTCCTGATCTCTGTCCAGTGAACCCTGGGTTAGAGAGAGGGGGGGGAAATCAGCCAGGGTTCCTGCTCCTGATCTCTGTCCAGTGACCCCTGGGTTAGAGAGAGAGAGGAAATCAGCCAGGGTTCCTGCTCCTGATCTCTGTCCAGTGACTCCTGGGTGTTAGAGAGAGGGGGGAAATCAGCCAGGGTTCCTGCTCTTGATCTCTGTCCTGTGAACCCTGAGTTAGAGAGAGAGGGGACGTCAGCCAGGGCTCCTGCTCCTGATCACTGTCCAGTGACACCTGGGTTAGGGAGAGAGGAAATCAGCCAGGGTTCCTGCTCCTGATCACCGTTCAGTGACCCCTGGGTTAGGGAGGTGAAATTAGCCAGGGTTTCTGCTCCTGATCTCTGTCCAGTGACCCCTGGGTTTGAGAGAGAGAGGGGGGGAAATCAGCCAGGGTTCCTGCTCCTGATCACTGCTCAGTGACCCCTGGGTTAGAGAGAGAGAGAGGGGGAAATCAGCCAGGGTTCCTGCTCCAGATCTCTGTCCAGTGAACCCTGGGTTAGAGAGAGAGGGGAAATCAGCCAGTGTTCCTGCTCCTGATCTCTGTCCAGTGATCCCTCTGTTAGAGAGATGGGGAAATCAGCCAGGGTTCCTGCTCCTGATCACTGTCCAGTGACCCTGGGTTAGAGAGAGAGCGGAAATCAGCCAGGGTTTCTTCTCCTGATCTCTGTCCAGTGACCCCTGGGTTTGGGAGAGAAAGGGGAAATCAGCCAGGGTTCCTGCTCCTGATCTCTGTACAGTGACCCCTGGGTTGGAGAGAGTTGGGAAATCAGCCAGGGTTCCTGCTCCTGATCTCTGTACAGTGACCGCTGGGTGAGAGAGAGTTGGTGGGGGGGTGCAGAAATCAGCCAGGGTTCCTGCTCCTGGTCTCTGTCCAGTGAATCCTGGGTTAGAGAGAGGGGGGAAATCAGCCAGGGTTCCTGCTCCTGATCTCTGTCCAGTGACTCCTGGGTTAGAGAGAGGGGGGAAATCAGCCAGGGTTCCTGCTCTTGATCTCTGTCCAGTGAACCCTGGGTTAGAGAGAGAGAGAGAGAGAGAGGAAATCAGCCAGGGTTTCTGCTCCTGATCACTGTCCAGTGAACTCTGGGTTAGAGAGAGAGAGAGAGGATATCAGCCAGGGCTCCTGCTCCTGATCTCTGTCCAGTGACTCCTGGGTTAGAGAGAGAGGGGGAAATCAGCCAGGGTTCCTGCTGCTGATCACTATGCAGTGACCCCTGGGTTAGAGAGGTGAAATAAGCCAGCGTTTCGCTTCTGTTCTCGGTCCCGTGATCCCTGGGTTAGAGCGAGTGGGGAAATCAGCCAGGGTTCCTGCTCCTGATCTCTGTCCAGTGACTCCTGGGTTAGAGAGAGGGGGGGAAATCAGCCAGGGTTCCTGCTCCTGATCTCTGTCCAGTGGCCCCTGGGTGAGAGAGAGTGGGGATATCAGCCAGGGTTCCTGCTCCTGATCATTGTCTTGTGACCCCTGGGTTAGAGAGGTGAAATTAGCGAGGGTTCCTGCTCCTGATCTCAGCCCAGTGATCCCTGGGTTAGAGAGAGAGGGGAAATCAGCCAGGGTTCCTGCTCCTGATGGCTGTCCAGTGACCGCTGGGTGAGAGAGAGTTGGAGGGGGGGGCGCGGAAATCAGCCAGGGTTCCTACTCCTGATCTCTGTCCAGTGAACCCTGGGTTAGAGAGAGGGGGGGGGAATCAGCCAGGGTTCCTGCTCCTGATCTCTGTCCAGTGACCCCTGGGTTAGAGAGAGAGAGGAAATCAGCCAGGGTTCCTGCTCCTGATCTCTGTCCAGTGACTCCTGGGTGTTAGAGAGAGGGGGGAAATCAGCCAGGGTTCCTGCTCTTGATCTCTGTCCTGTGAACCCTGGGTTAGAGAGAGAGGGGACGTCAGCCAGGGCTCCTGCTCCTGATCACTGTCCAGTGACCCCTGGGTTAGGGAGAGAGGAAATCAGCCAGGGTTCCTGCTCCTGATCACCGTTCAGTGACCCCTGGGTTAGGGAGGTGAAATTAGCCAGGGTTTCTGCTCCTGATCTCTGTCCAGTGACCCCTGGGTTAGAGAGAGAGAGGGGGGGAAATCAGCCAGGGTTCTTGCTCCTGATCACTGCTCAGTGACCCCTGGGTTAGAGAGAGAGAGAGGGGGAAATCAGCCAGGGTTCCTGCTCCAGATCTCTGTCCAGTGAACCCTGGGTTAGAGAGAGAGGGGAAATCAGCCAGTGTTCCTGCTCCTGATCTCTGTCCAGTGATCCCTCTGTTAGAGAGATGGGGAAATCAGCCAGGGTTCCTGCTCCTGATCACTGTCCAGTGACCCTGGGTTAGAGAGAGAGCGGAAATCAGCCAGGGTTTCTTCTCCTGATCTCTGTCCAGTGACCCCTGGGTTTGAGAGAGAAAGGGGAAATCAGCCAGGGTTCCTGCTCCTGATCTCTGTACAGTGACCCCTGGGTTAGAGAGAGTTGGGAAATCAGCCAGGGTTCCTGCTCCTGATCTCTGTACAGTGACCGCTGGGTGAGAGAGAGTTGGTGGGGGGGTGCAGAAATCAGCCAGGGTTCCTGCTCCTGGTCTCTGTCCAGTGAATCCTGGGTTAGAGAGAGGGGGGGAAATCAGCCAGGGTTCCTGCTCCTGATCTCTGTCCAGTGACTCCTGGGTTAGAGAGAGGGGGGAAATCAGCCAGGGTTCCTGCTCTTGATCTCTGTCCAGTGAACCCTGGGTTAGAGAGAGAGAGAGAGAGAGAGGAAATCAGCCAGGGTTTCTGCTCCTGATCACTGTCCAGTGACCCCTGGGTTAGGGAGAGAGGAAATCAGCCAGGGTTCCTGCTCCTGATCACCGTTCAGTGACCCCTGGGTTAGGGAGGTGAAATTAGCCAGGGTTTCTGCTCCTGATCTCTGTCCCGTGACCCCTGGGTTAGAGAGAGAGAGGGCAAATCAGGCTGGGTTCCTGCTCCTGATCACTGTCCAGAATTGCCTAGGTTATAGAGAAGGGGAAATCAGCCAGGTTTCTTGCTCCTGATCACTGTCCAGTGAACTCTGGGTTAGAGAGAGAGAGAGAGGATATCAGCCAGGGCTCCTGCTCCTGATCTCTGTCCAGTGACTCCTGGGTTAGAGAGAGAGGGGGAAATCAGCCAGGGTTCCTGCTGCTGATCACTATGCAGTGACCCCTGGGTTAGAGAGGTGAAATAAGCCAGCGTTTCGCTTCTGTTCTCGGTCCCGTGATCCCTGGGTTAGAGCGAGTGGGGAAATCAGCCAGGGTTCCTGCTCCTGATCTCTGTCCAGTGACTCCTGGGTTAGAGAGAGGGGGGGAAATCAGCCAGGGTTCCTGCTCCTGATCTCTGTCCAGTGGCCCCTGGGTGAGAGAGAGTGGGGATATCAGCCAGGGTTCCTGCTCCTGATCATTGTCTTGTGACCCCTGGGTTAGAGAGGTGAAATTAGCGAGGGTTCCTGCTCCTGATCTCGGCCCAGTGATCCCTGGGTTAGAGAGAGAGGGGAAATCAGCCAGGGTTCCTGCTCCTGATGGCTGTCCAGTGACCGCTGGGTGAGAGAGAGTTGGAGGGGGGGGGCGCGGAAATCAGCCAAGGTTCCTACTCTTGATCTCTGTCCAGTGAACGCTGGGTTAGAGAGAGGGGGGGAAATCAGCTAGGGTCCCTGCTCCTGATCTCTGTCCAGTGAACCCTGGGTTAGAGAGAGGGGGGGGAAATCAGCCAGGGTTCCTGCTCCTGATCTCTGTCCAGTGACCCCTGGGTTAGAGAGAGAGAGGAAATCAGCCAGGGTTCCTGCTCTTGATCTCTGTCCTGTGAACCCTGGGTTAGAGAGAGAGGGGACGTCAGCCAGGGCTCCTGCTCCTGATCACTGTCCAGTGACCCCTGGGTTAGGGAGAGAGGAAATCAGCCAGGGTTCCTGCTCCTGATCACCGTTCAGTGACCCCTGGGTTAGGGAGGTGAAATTAGCCAGGGTTTCTGCTCCTGATCTCTGTCCAATGACCCCTGGGTTAGAGAGAGAGAGGGGGGGAAATCAGCCAGGGTTCCTGCTCCTGATCACTGCTCAGTGACCCCTGGGTTAGAGAGAGAGAGAGGGGGAAATCAGCCAGGGTTCCTGCTCCTGATCACTGTCCAGTGACCCTGGGTTAGAGAGAGAGCGGAAATCAGCCAGGGTTTCTTCTCCTGATCTCTGTCCAGTGACCCCTGGGTTTGAGAGAGAAAGGGGAAATCAGCCAGGGTTCCTGCTTCTGATCTCTGTACAGTGACCCCTGGGTTAGAGAGAGTTGGGAAATCAGCCAGGGTTCCTGCTCCTGATCTCTGTACAGTGACCGCTGGGTGAGAGAGAGTTGGTGGGGGGGTGCAGAAATCAGCCAGGGTTCCTGCTCCTGGTCTCTGTCCAGTGAATCCTGGGTTAGAGAGAGGGGGGAAATCAGCCAGGGTTCCTGCTCCTGGCCTCTGTCCAGTGAATCCTGGGTTAGAGAGAGGGGGGGAAATCAGCCAGGGTTCTTGCTCCTGATCACTGTCCAGTGAACTCTGGGTTAGAGAGAGAGAGAGAGGATATCAGCCAGGGCTCCTGCTCCTGATCTCTGTCCAGTGACTCCTGGGTTAGAGAGAGAGGGGGAAATCAGCCAGGGTTCCTGCTGCTGATCACTATGCAGTGACCCCTGGGTTAGAGAGGTGAAATAAGCCAGCGTTTCGCTTCTGTTCTCGGTCCCGTGATCCCTGGGTTAGAGCGAGTGGGGAAATCAGCCAGGGTTCCTGCTCCTGATCTCTGTCCAGTGACTCCTGGGTTAGAGAGAGGGGGGGAAATCAGCCAGGGTTCCTGCTCCTGATCTCTGTCCAGTGGCCCCTGGGTGAGAGAGAGTGGGGATATCAGCCAGGGTTCCTGCTCCTGATCATTGTCTTGTGACCCCTGGGTTAGAGAGGTGAAATTAGCGAGGGTTCCTGCTCCTGATCTCGGCCCAGTGATCCCTGGGTTAGAGAGAGAGGGGAAATCAGCCAGGGTTCCTGCTCCTGATGGCTGTCCAGTGACCGCTGGGTGAGAGAGAGTTGGAGGGGGGGGCGCGGAAATCAGCCAAGGTTCCTACTCCTGATCTCTGTCCAGTGAACGCTGGGTTAGAGAGAGGGGGGGAAATCAGCTAGGGTCCCTGCTCCTGATCTCTGTCCAGTGAACCCTGGGTTAGAGAGAGGGGGGTGAAATCAGCCAGGGTTCCTGCTCCTGATCTCTGTCCAGTGACCCCTGGGTTAGAGAGAGAGGGGAAATCAGCCAGGTTTCCTGCTCCTGATCTCCGTCCAGTGTACCCTGGGTTAGAGAGAGAGGGGAAATCAGCCAGGGTTCCTGCTCCTGATCTCCGTCCAGTGACCCGTGGGTTGGAGAGAGTGGGGATATCAGCCAGGGTTCCTGCTCCTGATCACTGTCCAGTGACCCCTGGGTTAGAGAGAGAGAGAGAGAGGGGAAATCACGCAGGGTTCCTACTCCTAATCACTGTCCAGGATCGCCTGGGTTATAGATAAGGGAAAATCAGCCAGGGCTCTTGCTCCTGATCCCTGTCCAGTGAACTCTGGGTTAGAGAGAGAGAGAGCGAGGAAATCAGCCAGGGTTCCTGCTCCTGATCACTGTCCAGAATCCTCTGGGTTAGAGAGAGAGGGGAAATCAGCCAGGTCTCCTGTTCCTGATCACTGTCCAGTGATGTCCAGTGACCCCTGGGTTAGAGGGAGAGAGAGAGAGAGAGGGAGGGGGGGGAAATCAGCCAGGGTTCCTGCTCCTGTTCTCTGTCCAGTGAATCCTGGGTTAGAGAGAGAGGGGACATCAGCCAGGGTTCCTGCTCCGGATCACTGTCCAGTGACCCCTGGGTTAGAGAGAGAGAAGGGAAATCAGCCAGGGTTCTTGCTCCTGATCACTGTCCAGTGAACTCTGGGTTAGAGAAAGAGAGAGAGAGAGGATATCAGCCAGGACTCCTGCTCCTGATCTCTGTCCAGTGACTTCTGGGTTAGAGAGAGAGGGGGACATCAGCCAGGGTTCCTGCTCCGGATCACTGTCCAGTGACCCCTGGGTTAGAGAGGTGAAATAAGCCAGCGTTTCGCTTCTGTTCTCGGCCCCGTGATCCCTGGGTTAGAGCGAGTGGGGAAATCAGCCAGGGTTCCTGCTCCTGATTTCTGTCCAGTGGCCCCTGGGTGAGAGAGAGTGGGGATATCAGCCAGGGTTCCTGCTCCTGATCACTGTCTAGTGACCCCTGGGTTAGAGAGGTGAAATTAGCGAGGGTTTCTGCTCCTGATCTCAGCCCAGTGATCCCTGGGTTAGAGAGAGAGGGGAAATCAGCCAGGGTTCCTGCTCCTGATGGCTGTCCAGTGACCGCTGGGTGAGAGAGAGTTGGAGGGGGGGGACGCGGAAATCAGCCAGGGTTCCTGCTCCTGATCTCTGTCCAGTGACCCCTGGGTTAGAGAGAGGGGGGGAAATCAGCCAGGGTTCCTGCTCCTGATTTCTGTCCAGTGACCCCTGGGTTAGAGAGAAGGGGGGGAAATCAGCCAGGGTTCCTGCTCCTGATCTCTGTCCAGTGAACACTGGGTTAGAGAGAGAGGGGAAATCAGCCAGGGTTCCTGCTCCTGATCACTGTCTAGTTACCCCTGGGTTCGAGAGAGAGAGGGGAAATCAGGGTGGGTTCTTGCTCCTGATCTCTGTCCAGTGACAGCTGGGTGAGAGAGAGTTAGGGGTGGGTGTGGAAATCAGCCAGGATTCCTTCTCCTGATCACTGTGCAGTGACCCCTGGGTTGGATAGAGTGGGGATATCAGCCAGTGTTCCTGCTCCTGATCACTGTCCAGAATCCTCTTGGTTAGAGAGAGAGGGGAAATCAGCCAGGGTTCCTGCTCCTGTTCACTGTCCAGTGACCCCTGGGTTAGAGAGAGAGGGGAAATCAGCCAGGGTTTCTGCTCCTGATCTCTGTCCAGTGAACCCTGGGTTAGAGAGAGAGGGGAAATCAGCCAGGGTTCCTGCTCCTGATCTCTGTCCAGTGACTCCTGGGTTAGAGAGAGAGAGCGGAAATTAGCCAGGGTTCCTGCTCCTGATCTCTTCCAGTGACCCCTGGGTTAGAGAGAGAGGGGAAATCAGCCAGGGTTCCTGCTCCTGATCTCTGTCCAGTGACCGCTGGGTGAGAGAGAGTTGGTGGGGGGGTGCAGAAATCAGCCAGGGTTCCTGCTCCTGGTCTCTGTCCAGTGAATCCTGGGTTAGAGAGAGAGGGCAAATTAGCCAGGGTTCCTGCTCTTGATCTCTGTCCAGTGAACCCTGGGTTAGAGAGAGAGGGGACATCAACCAGGGCTCCTGCACCTGATCACTGTCCAGTGACCCCTGGGTTAGGGAGAGAGGAAATCAGCCAGGGTTCCTGCTCCTGATCACTGTCCAGTGAACTCTGGGTTAGAGAGAGAGAGAGAGAGGATATCAGCCAGGGCTCCTGCTCCTGATCTCTATGCAGTGACTCCTGGGTGAGAGAGAATGGGGATATCAGCCAGGGTTCCTGCTCCTGATCATTGTCTTGTGACCCCTGGGTTAGAGAGGTGAAATTAGCGAGGGTTTCGCTTCTGTTCTCGGCCCCGTGATCCCTGGGTTAGAGCGAGTGGGGAAATCAGCCAGGGTTCCTGCTCCTGATCTCTGTCCAGTGACTCCTGGGTTAGAGAGAGGGGGTGAAATCAGCCAGGGTTCCTGCTCCTGATCTCTGTCCAGTGGCCCCTGGGTGAGAGAGAGTGGGGATATCAGCCAGGGTTCCTGCTCCTGATCATTGTCTTGTGACCCCTGGGTTAGAGAGGTGAAATTAGCGAGGGTTTCTGCTCCTGATCTCGGCCCAGTGATCCCTGGGTTAGAGAGAGAGGGGAAATCAGCCAGGGTTCCTGCTCCTGATGGCTGTCCAGTGACCCCTGGGTTAGAGAGAGAGAGGGGAAATCAGCCAGGGTTCCTGCTCCTGATCTCTGTCCAGTGAAACCTGGCTTAGAGAGAGAGGGGAAATCAGCCAGGGTTCCTGCTCCTGATCATTGTCCAGTGAACCCTGGGTTAGAGAGGTGAAATTAGCCAGGGTTTCTACTCCTGATCTCGGCCCAGTGATTCCTGGGTTAGAGAGAGAGAGGAAATCAGCCAGGGTTCCTGCTCCTGATGGCTGTCCAGTGACCGCTGGGTGAGAGAGAGAGAGGGGAAATCATCCAGGGTTGCTGCTCCTGATCTCTGTCCTGTGACCCCTGGGTTAGAGAGAGAGGGGAAATGAGCCAGGGTTCCTGCTCCTGATGTCTGTCCAGTGAACCCTGGCTTAGAGAGAGAAGGGAAATCAGCCAGTGTTCCTGCTCCTGATCACTGTTCAATGAACCCTGGGTTAGAGAGAGAGGGGAAATCAGCCAGGGTTCCTGCTCCTGATCACTGCTCAGTGACCCCTGGGTTAGAGAGAGAGAGAGGGGGAAATCAGCCAGGGTTCCTGCTCCTGATCACTGCTCAGTGATCCCTGGGTTAGAGAGAGTGGGGAAATCAGCCAGGGTTCCTGCTCCTGATCTCTGTACCGTGACTCCTGGGTTAGAGAGAGGGGGGGAAATTAGCCAGGGTTCCTGCTCCTGATCTCTTCCAGTGAACCCTGGGTTAGAGAGAGAAGGGAAATCAGCCAGGGTTCCTGCTCCTGATCTCTGTCCATTGATCCCTCTGTTAGAGAGATGGGGAAATCAGCCAGGATTCCTGCTCCTGATCACTGTCCAGTGACCCCTGGGTTGGAGAGAGTGGGGAAATCAGGATGTGTTCCTGCTCCTGATCACTGTCCAGTGACCCTGGGTTAGAGAGAGAGAGAGCGGAAATCAGCCAGGGTTTCTTCTCCTGATCTCTGTCCAGTGACCCCTGGGTTTGAGAGAGAAAGGGGAAATCAGCCAGCGTTCCTGCTCCTGATCTCTGTCCAGTGACCGCTGGGTGAGAGAGAGTTGGTGGGGGGTGCAGAAATCAGCCAGGGTTCCTGCTCCTGGTCTCTGTCCAGTGAATCCTGGGTTAGAGAGAGTGGGGACATCAGCCAGGGCTCCTGCTCTTGATCTCTGTCCAGTGAACCCTGGGTTAGAGGGAGAGGGGACATCAGCCAGGGCTCCTGCTCCTGATCACTGTCCAGTGACCCCTGGGTTAGGGAGAGAGGAAATCAGCCAGGGTTCCTGCTCCTGATCACTGTCCAGTGACCCCTGGGTTAGGGAGAGAGGAAATCAGCCAGGGTTCCTGCTCCTGATCACTGTCCAGAATTGCCTAGGTTATAGAGAAGGGGAAATCAGCCAGGGTTCCTGCTCCTGATCACTGTCCAGTGAACTCTGGGTTAGAGAGAGAGAGAGAGAGAGGATATCAGCCAGGGCTCCTGCTCCTGATCTCTGGCCAGTGACCCCTGGGTGAGAGAGAGTGGGGATATCAGCCAGGGTTCCTGCTCCTGATCATTGTCTTGTGACTCCTGGGTTAGAGAGGTGAAATTAGCGAGGGTTTCGCTTCTGTTCTCGGCCCCGTGATCCCTGGGTTAGAGCGAGTGGGGAAATCAGCCAGGGTTCCTGCTCCTGATCTCTGTCCAGTGACTCCTGGGTTAGAGAGAGGGGGTGAAATCAGCCAGGGTTCCTGCTCCTGATCTCTGTCCAGTGGCCCCTGGGTGAGAGAGAGTGGGGATATCAGCCAGGGTTCCTGCTCCTGATCATTGTCTTGTGACCCCTGGGTTAGAGAGGTGAAATTAGCGAGGGTTTCTGCTCCTGATCTCGGCCCAGTGATCCCTGGGTTAGAGCGAGTGGGGAAATCAGCCAGGGTTCCTGCTCCTGATGGCTGTCCAGTGACCGCTGGGTGAGAGAGAGTTGGAGGGGGGGGCGCGGAAATCAGCCAGGGTTCCTACTCCTGATCTCTGTCCAGTGAAAGCTGGGTTAGAGAGAGGGGGGGAAATGAGCCAGGGTTCCTGCTCCTGATCTCAGTCCAGTGAACACTGGGTTAGAGAGAGAGGGGAAATCAGCCAGGGTTCCTGCTCCTGATCTCTGTCCAGTGAACCCTGGGTTAGAGAGAGAGGGGAAATCAGCCAGGGTTTCTGCTCTTGATCTCTGTTCAGTGACCCCTGGTTAGAGAGAGAGGGGGGAAATCCTGATCACTGTCTAGTTACCCCTGGGTTCGAGAGAGAGAGGGGAAATCAGGGTGGGTTCTTGCTCCTGATCTCTGTCCAGTGACAGCTGGGTGAGAGAGAGTTGGGGGTGGGGGTGGAAATCAGCCAGGATTCCTTCTCCTGATCACTGTGCAGTGACCCCTGGGTTGGATAGAGTGGGGATATCAGCCAGTGTTCCTGCTCCTGATCACTGTCCAGAATCCTCTTGGTTAGAGAGAGAGGGGAAATCAGCCAGGGTTCCTGTTCCTGATCACTGTCCAGTGATGTCCAGTGACCCCTGGGTTAGGGGGAGAGAGAGAGAGAGAGAGAGGGAGGGGGGTGAAATCAGCCAGGGTTCCTGCTCCTGATCTCTGTCCAGTGACCGCTGGGTGAGAGAGCGTTGGTCGGGGGGGGGGGGGTGGAAATCAGCCAGGGTTCCTGCTCCTGATCTCTGTCCAGTGACTCCTGGGTTAGAGAGAGGGGGGAAATCAGCCAGGGTTCCTGCTCCTGATCTCTGTCCAGTGACTCCTGGGTTAGAGAGAGAGGGGACATCAGCCAGGGCTCCTGCTCCTGATCACTGTCCAGTGACCCCTGGGTTAGGGAGAGAGGAAATCAGCCAGGGTTCCTGCTCTTGATCACCGTTCAGTGACCCCTGGGTTAGGGAGGTGAAATTAGCCAGGGTTTCTGCTACTGAACTCTGTCCAGTGACCCCTGGGTTAGAGAGAGAGAGGGGAAATCAGCCAGGGTTCTTGCTCCTGATCACTGTCCAGTGACTCCTGGGTTAGAGAGAGAGGGGGAAATCAGCCAGGGTTCCTGCTCCTGATCTCTGTCCAGTGAACCCTGGGTTAGAGAAGTGAAATAAGCCAGGGTTTTGCTTCTGTTCTCGGCCCAGTGATCCCTGGGTTAGAGCGAGTGGGGAAATCAGCCAGG
Organism: Carcharodon carcharias; assembly: GCF_017639515.1. Taxonomy (NCBI): domain Eukaryota; kingdom Metazoa; phylum Chordata; class Chondrichthyes; order Lamniformes; family Lamnidae; genus Carcharodon; species Carcharodon carcharias. The sequence continues at coordinate 143,210,115 of NC_054478.1, read as the reverse complement.
GTTCCTGCTCCTGATCTCTGTCCAGTGACTCCTGGGTTAGAGAGAGAGAGGGGAAATCAGCCAGAGTTCCTGCTCCTGATTTCTGTCCAGTGGCCCCTGGGTGAGAGAGAGTGGGGATATCAGCCAGGGTTCCTGCTCCTGATCATTGTCTAGTGACCCCTGGGTTAGAGAGGTGAAATTAGCGAGGGTTTCTGCTCCTGATCTCGGCCCAGTGATCCCTGGGTTAGAGAGAGAGGGGAAATCAGCCAGGGTTCATGCTCCTGATCTCTGTCCAGTGAACCCTGGGTTAGAGAGAGGGGGGGAAATCAGCCAGGGTCCCTGCTCCTGATCTCTGTCCAGTGAACCCTGGGTTAGAGAGAGGGGGGGAAATCAGCCAGGGTTCCTGCTCCTGATTTCTGTCCAGTGAACCCTGGGTTAGAGAGAGAAGGGGGGGAAATCAGCCAGGGTTCCTGCTCCTGATCTCTGTTCAGTGACCCCTGGGTTAGAGAGAGAGGGGAAATCAGCCAGAGTTCCTGCTCCTGATCTCTGTTCAGTGACCCCTGGGTTAGAGAGAGAGGGGAAATCAGCCAGGGCTCCTGTGCCTGATCTCTGTCCAGTGACCCCTGGGCTAGAGAGGGGAAATCAGCCAGGGTTCCTGCTCCTGATCACTGTCTAGTTACCCCTGGGTTCGAGAGAGAGAGGGGATATCTGGGTGGGTTTTTTCTCCCGATCTCTGTCCAGTGACAGCTGGGTGAGAGAGAGTTGGGGGTGGGTGTGGAAATCAGCCAGGATTCCTTCTCCTGATCACTGTGCAGTGACCCCTGGGTTGGATAGAGTGGGGATATCAGCCAGTGTTCCTGCTCTTGATCTCTGTCCAGTGACCCCTGGGTTAGAGAGAGAGAGAGAGAGAGGAAATCAGCCAGGGTTCCTGCTCTTGATCTCTGTCCAGTGACCCCTGGGTTAGAGAGAGAGAGAGAGAGAGGAAATCAGCCAGGGTTCCTGCACCTGATCACTGTTCAATGAACCCTGGGTTAGAGAGAGAGGGGAAATCAGCCAGTGTTCCTGCTCTTGATCTCTGTCCAGTGACCCCTGGGTTAGAGAGAGAGAGAGAGAGAGAGGAAATCAGCCAGGGTTCCTGCACCTGATCACTGTTCAATGAACCCTGGGTTAGAGAGAGAGGGGAAATCAGCCAGGGTTCCTGCTCCTGATCATTGTCCAGTGAACCCTGGGTTAGAGAGGTGAAATTAGCCAGGGTTTCTGCTCCTGATCTCGGCCCATTGATCCCTGGGTTAGAGAGAGAGGGGAAATCAGCCAGGGTTCCTGCTCCTGATCTCTGTCCAGTGAACCCTGGGTTAGAGAGAGGGGGGGAAGTCAGCCAGGGTTCCTGCTCCTGATCTCTGTCCAGTGAACCCTGGATTAGAGAGAGAGTGGAAATCAGCCAGGGTTCCTGCTCCTGATCTCTGTCCAGTGACCCCTGGGTTTGAGAGAGAGGGGAAATCAGCCAGGGTTCCTGCTCCTGATCTCTGTCCAGTGAACCCTGGGCTAGAGAGGGGAAATCAGCCAGGATTCCTTCTCCTGATCACTGTGCAGTGACCCCTGGGTTGGATAGAGTGGGGATATCAGCCAGTGTTCCTGCTCCTGATCACTGTCCAGAATCCTCTTGGTTAGAGAGAGAGGGGAAATCAGCCAGGGTTCCTGCTCCTGATCACTGTCTAGTTACCCCTGGGTTCGAGAGAGAGAGGGGATATCAGGGTGGGTTTTTGCTCCTGATCTCTGTCCAGTGACAGCTGGGTGAGAGAGAGTTAGGGGTGGGTGTGGAAATCAGCCAGGATTCCTTCTCCTGATCACTGTGCAGTGACCCCTGGGTTGGATAGAGTGGGGATATCAGCCAGTGTTCCTGCTCCTGATCACTGTCCAGAATCCTCTTGGTTAGAGAGAGAGGGGAAATCAGCCAGGGTTCCTGCTCCTGATCACTGTCCAGTGACCCCTGGTTTAGAGAGAGAGAGAGGGAGAGGAGAGGAAATCAGCCATGGTTTCTGCTCCTGATCTCTGTCCAGTGACCCCTGGGTTAGAGAGAGAGAGGGGAAATCAGCCAGGGTTCCTGCACCTGATCACTGTTCAATGAACCCTGGGTTAGAGAGAGAGGTGAAATTAGCCAGGGTTTCTGCTCCTGATCTCGGCCCATTGATCCCTGGGTTAGAGAGAGAGGGGAAATCAGCCAGGGTTCCTGCTCCTGATGGCTGTCCAGTGACCGCTGAGTGAGAGAGAGTTTGGGGGGGGGGGCGCGGAAATCAGCCAGGGTTCCTGCTCCTGATCTCTGTCCAGTGAACCCTGGGTTAGAGAGAGGGGGGGAAATCAACCAGGGTTCCTGCTCCTGATCTCTGTCCAGTGAACCCTGGATTAGAGAGAGAGTGGAAATCAGCCAGGGTTCCTGCTCCTGATCTCTGTCCAGTGACCCCTGGGTTAGAGAGAGAGGGGAAATCAGCCAGGGTTCCTGCTCCTGTTCTCTGTCCAGTGACCCCTGGGTTAGAGAGAAAGGGGAAATCAGCCAGGGTTCCTGCTCCTGATCTCTGTCCAGTGAACCCTGGCTTAGAGAGAGAGGGGCAATCAGCCAGTTTTCCTGCTCCTGATCACTGTTCAATGAACCCTGGGTTAGAGAGAGAGGGGAAATCAGCCAGGGTTCCTGCTCCTGATCATTGTCCAGTGAACCCTGGGTTAGAGAGGTGAAATTAGCCAGGGTTTCTGCTCCTGATCTCGGCCCAGTGATCCCTGGGTTAGAGAGAGAGGGGAAATCATCCAGGGTTCCTGCTCCTGATGGCTGTCCAGTGACCGCTGGGTGAGAGAGAGTTGGAGGGGCGGGGGGCACGGAAATCAGCCAGGGTTCCTGCTCCTGATCTCTGTCCAGTGACCCCTGGGTTAGAGAGAGAGGGGAAATCAGCCAGGGTTCCTGCTCCTGATCTGTGTCCAGTGACCCCTGGGTTAGAGAGAGTGGGGGGAAATCAGCCAGGGTTCCTGCTCCTGATCTCTGTCTATTGACTGCTGGGTTAGAGAGAGAGAGAGAGAGAGAGAGAGAGGAAATCAGCCGGGGCTCCTGCTACTGATCACTGTCCAGTGACCCTTGGGTTAGAGAGAGAGGAAATCAGCCAGATCTCCTGCTCCTGATCACTGTCCAGTGACCGCTGGGTGGGAGAGAGTTGGGGTTTGGGGGGGAACTCAGCCAGGGTTCCTGCTCCTGATCTCTGTAGTGACCCCTGGGTTAGAGAGAGAGAGAGGGGGAAATCAGCCAGGGTTCTTGCTCCTGATCTCTGTCCAGTGACTTCTGGGTTAGAGAGAGAGGGGAAATCAGCCAGGGTTCCTGCTCCTGATCTCTGTCCAGTGACCCCTGGGTTAGGGAGAGACAGGGGAAATCAGCCAGGGTTCCTGCTCCTGATCACTGCTCAGTGATCCCTGGGTTAGAGAGAGTGGGGAACTCAGCCAGGGTTCCTGCTCCTGATCTCTGTAGTGACCCCTGGGTTAGAGGGAGAGAGAGGGTGAAATCTGCCAGGGTTCCTGCTCCTGATCTCTGTACAGTGACTCCTGGGTTAGAGAGAGAGAGAGGTGGAAATCAGCCAGGGTTCCTGCTCCTGATCACTGCTCAGTGATCCCTGGGTTAGAGAGAGAGAGAGGGGGAAATCAGCCAGGGTTCCTGCTCCTGATCACTGCTCAGTGATCCCTGGGTTAGAGAGAGTGGGGAAATCAGCCAGGGTTCCTGCTCCTGACCTCTGTCCTGTGACTCCTGGGTTAGAGAGAGGGGGGGGAAATTAGCCAGGGTTCCTGCTCCTGATCTCTGTCCAGTGAACCCTGGGTTAGAGAGAGAGGGGAAATCAGCCAGGGTTCCTGCTCCTGATCTCTGTCCAGTGACCCCTGGGTTAGAGAGGGGAAATCAGCCAGGGTTCCTGCTGCTGATCACTGTTCAGTGACCCCTGGGTTAGAGAGGGGAAATCAGCCAGGGTTCCTGCTCCTGATCACTGTCCAGTGACCCCTGGGTTAGAGAGGGGAATTTTGCCAGGGTTCCTACTCCTGATCACTGTCCTGTGACACCTGGGTTAGAGAGAGGGGAGAAATCAGCCAGGGCTCCTGCTATAGATCACCACCCAGTGACCCCTGGATTAGAGAGAGAGGAGAAATCAGCCAGGGTTCCTGCTCCTGATCACTGCTCAGTGATCCCTGGGTTAGAGAGAGAGAGAGGGGGAAATCAGCCAGGGTTCCTGCTCCTGATCTCTGTCCAGTGAACCCTGGATTAGAGAGAGAGTGGAAATCAGCCAGGGTTCCTGCTCCTGATCTCTGTCCAGTGAACCCTGGGTTAGAGAGAGGGGGGGAAATCAACCAGGGTTCCTGCTCCTGATCTCTGTCCAGTGAACCCTGGATTAGAGAGAGAGTGGAAATCAGCCAGGGTTCCTGCTCCTGATCTCTGTCCAGTGACCCCTGGGTTAGAGAGAGAGGGGAAATCAGCCAGGGTTCCTGCTCCTGTTCTCTGTCCAGTGACCCCTGGGTTAGAGAGAAAGGGGAAATCAGCCAGGGTTCCTGCTCCTGATCTCTGTCCAGTGAACCCTGGCTTAGAGAGAGAGGGGCAATCAGCCAGTTTTCCTGCTCCTGATCACTGTTCAATGAACCCTGGGTTAGAGAGAGAGGGGAAATCAGCCAGGGTTCCTGCTCCTGATCATTGTCCAGTGAACCCTGGGTTAGAGAGGTGAAATTAGCCAGGGTTTCTGCTCCTGATCTCGGCCCAGTGATCCCTGGGTTAGAGAGAGAGGGGAAATCATCCAGGGTTCCTGCTCCTGATGGCTGTCCAGTGACCGCTGGGTGAGAGAGAGTTGGAGGGGCGGGGGGCACGGAAATCAGCCAGGGTTCCTGCTCCTGATCTCTGTCCAGTGACCCCTGGGTTAGAGAGAGAGGGGAAATCAGCCAGGGTTCCTGCTCCTGATCTGTGTCCAGTGACCCCTGGGTTAGAGAGAGTGGGGGGAAATCAGCCAGGGTTCCTGCTCCTGATCTCTGTCTATTGACTGCTGGGTTAGAGAGAGAGAGAGAGAGAGAGAGAGAGGAAATCAGCCGGGGCTCCTGCTACTGATCACTGTCCAGTGACCCTTGGGTTAGAGAGAGAGGAAATCAGCCAGATCTCCTGCTCCTGATCACTGTCCAGTGACCGCTGGGTGGGAGAGAGTTGGGGTTTGGGGGGGAACTCAGCCAGGGTTCCTGCTCCTGATCTCTGTAGTGACCCCTGGGTTAGAGAGAGAGAGAGGGGGAAATCAGCCAGGGTTCTTGCTCCTGATCTCTGTCCAGTGACTTCTGGGTTAGAGAGAGAGGGGAAATCAGCCAGGGTTCCTGCTCCTGATCTCTGTCCAGTGACCCCTGGGTTAGGGAGAGACAGGGGAAATCAGCCAGGGTTCCTGCTCCTGATCACTGCTCAGTGATCCCTGGGTTAGAGAGAGTGGGGAACTCAGCCAGGGTTCCTGCTCCTGATCTCTGTAGTGACCCCTGGGTTAGAGGGAGAGAGAGGGTGAAATCTGCCAGGGTTCCTGCTCCTGATCTCTGTACAGTGACTCCTGGGTTAGAGAGAGAGAGAGGTGGAAATCAGCCAGGGTTCCTGCTCCTGATCACTGCTCAGTGATCCCTGGGTTAGAGAGAGAGAGAGGGGGAAATCAGCCAGGGTTCCTGCTCCTGATCACTGCTCAGTGATCCCTGGGTTAGAGAGAGTGGGGAAATCAGCCAGGGTTCCTGCTCCTGACCTCTGTCCTGTGACTCCTGGGTTAGAGAGAGGGGGGGGAAATTAGCCAGGGTTCCTGCTCCTGATCTCTGTCCAGTGAACCCTGGGTTAGAGAGAGAGGGGAAATCAGCCAGGGTTCCTGCTCCTGATCTCTGTCCAGTGACCCCTGGGTTAGAGAGGGGAAATCAGCCAGGGTTCCTGCTGCTGATCACTGTTCAGTGACCCCTGGGTTAGAGAGGGGAAATCAGCCAGGGTTCCTGCTCCTGATCACTGTCCAGTGACCCCTGGGTTAGAGAGGGGAATTTTGCCAGGGTTCCTACTCCTGATCACTGTCCTGTGACACCTGGGTTAGAGAGAGGGGAGAAATCAGCCAGGGCTCCTGCTATAGATCACCACCCAGTGACCCCTGGATTAGAGAGAGAGGAGAAATCAGCCAGGGTTCCTGCTCCTGATCACTGCTCAGTGATCCCTGGGTTAGAGAGAGAGAGAGGGGGAAATCAGCCAGGGTTCCTGCTCCTGATCACTGCTCAGTGATCCCTGGGTTAGAGAGAGTCGGGAAATCAGCCAGGGTTCCTGCTCCTGACCTCTGTCCTGTGACTCCTGGGTTAGAGAGAGGGGGGGGAAATTAGCCAGGGTTCCTGCTCCTGATCTCTGTCCAGTGAACCCTGGGTTAGAGAGAGAGGGGAAATCAGCCAGGGTTCCTGCTCCTGATCTCTGTCCAGTGACCCCTGGGTTAGAGAGGGGAAATCAGCCAGGGTTCCTGCTGCTGATCACTGTTCAGTGACCCCTGGGTTAGAGAGGGGAAATCAGCCAGGGTTCCTGCTCCTGATCACTGTCCAGTGACCCCTGGGTTAGAGAGGGGAATTTTGCCAGGGTTCCTACTCCTGATCACTGTCCTGTGACACCTGGGTTAGAGAGAGGGGAGAAATCAGCCAGGGCTCCTGCTATAGATCACCACCCAGTGACCCCTGGATTAGAGAGAGAGGAGAAATCATCCAGGGTTCCTGCTCCTGATCTCTGTCCAATGATCCCTCGGTTAGAATGAGATACGGGCAATCAGTCAGGGTTCCTGCTCATGATGAGCATCCAGTGAGCACTGGGTTAAAAAGAGAGAGGGGCAATCAGCGAGGCTTCCTGCTCCTGATCACTGTCCAGTGACCCCTGGGTTAGAGAGAGTGGTGAAATCAGCCAGGGTTCCTGCTCCTGATCTTTGTCCTGCGGCCCCTGGGTTAGAGAGAGAAGGGAAATCAGCCAGGGTTCCTGCTCCTGATCTCTGTCCAGTGACCCCTGGGTTAGAGAGAGAGGGGAAATCAGCCAGGGTTCCTGCTCCTGATCTCTGTCCAGTGACCCCTGGGTTAGAGAGAGAGGGGAAATCAGCCAGGGTTCCTGCTCCTGATCTCTGTCCAGTGACCCCTGGGTTAGAGAGGGGAAATCAGCCAGTCTTCCTGCTCCTGATCACTGTCCAGTGACCCCTGGTTTAGAGAGAGAGGGGAAATCAGCCAGGGTTCCAGCACCTGATCTCTGTCCAGTGACCCCTGGTTTAGAGAGAGAGGGGAAATCAGCCATGGGAGCGTATGGGGTGTTGGTGAATGGGTGATTGGAGATTCGTCATGGACTCATTGGGTCTCTCTATGTGTGAGGTGTGTGTAAATCTGCACGTTCTGATGCTCGTTTTGTCTCTCTTCATGCAGGTTTTCGAAGACACGATGGAGGACATCAATTTCCAGTTTCAAGCCCTTCTCAATGACATCAGTGAAAACCTGGGCTCTGACGAGCTGAAGGCGATGAAATTTTTTTGCCGAGATTTGTTGCGCAGTAACCAACTCGGCCGGGCTGATTCTGGGCACAAACTCTTTATCGCTCTGCAGGAGAAGGGCTTTATCGATGTGAGTGATACCTTCCTCGTGGCAGAGTTGCTGTACCGGACAAAACAATTTAAGCTTCTGAAGAAGATGAGATACGACAGGTGGGAGGTCTCAAGGCAACTGAAAGATCCGGCCAAGGCCAGGATCTCATTGTACAGGTCAGTGCCAACTTACTCACAATCACTGCACTTCCACCAACCGTCCTTTCTATTCATTTCAGGAGCTGTGCAATGAGGGGGATATTAGGGCACCCTATACGCTGGCAATCCTGCAATGACAAACTATTGTGGTTACAAGAGCAGGGTCACAGGCTGGGAATCCTGCGATGAGTAACTCACCTCCTGACTCCCCAAAGCCTGTCCACCATCTACAAGGCACAAGTCAGGAGTGTGATGGAATACTCCCCACTTACCTGGATGAGTGCAGCTCCCACAACACTCAAGAAGCTCGACATCATCCAGGACAAAGCAGCCCACTTGATTAGCACCCCATCCACAAACATTCACTCCCTCCACCACCGACGCACAGTGGCAGCAGTGTGTACCATCTACAAGATGCACTGCAGCAACTCACCAAGGCTCCTTCGATAGCAATTTCCAAACCCGCTACCACTATCTTCTAGAAGGACAAGGGCGGCAGACACATGGGAACATCACCACCTGGAAATTCCCCTCCAAGTCACTCACCATGCTAACTTGGAAATATATCGCTGTTCCTTCACTGTCGCTGGGTCAAAATTCTGGAACTCCCTCCCTAACAGCACTGTGGGTGTACCTACACCACATGGACTGCAGCAGTTCAAGAAGGCAGCTCACCACCACCTTCTCAAGGGCAATTAGGGATGGGCAGTAAATGCTGGCCAAGCTGGCATTTGAATCTCAGCTGTGGTCTGTGGATTGTGGGAAGGAAGCTGGAGAGAAAGACCACTGTTGATCCGATTAATGGGCTAAATACTGTATCTAAAACAAAACATTGCAGTGGTTAAATGTCTGTACTCTGTATCTAACCCTGTGCTGTGCCTGTCCTGGGAGTGTTTGATGGGGACAGCGTAGAGGGAGCTTTACTCTGTATCTAACCCCGTGCTGTACCTGTCCTGGGAGTGTTTGATGGGAACAGTGTAGAGGGAACTTTACTCTGTATCTAACCCCGTGCTGTACCTGTCCTGGGAGTGTTTGATGGGGACAGTGTAGAGGGAGTTTTACTCTGTATCTAACCCCGTGCTGTACCTGTCCTGGGAGTGTTTGATGGGGACAGGATAGATGGAGCTTTACTCTGTATCTGACCCCGTGCTGTACCTGTCCTGCGAGAACACAGGACTCTGAAAAGTCTAAATGATATACTTTCATTTTCATCTCTGAAATATTTTTTCTAATAGTTGAACACTTTTCTGTTGAATCAGACTCGTCCTCTGGAGAATTGGAGAGGGGACCACTCCAGTCTGTTCCCTGACTTGTTTCTGTCACTGAGATATGTTTTATTTCCTGAACTTGCAGACAGCTTTTGTTCGAGGTGTCGGAGGATATCACGATGAAGGACTTGGAGGCTGTGAAGCATTTCTTGCACAACTGCTTATCCAAATCTAAACTGGAGAGCATCACGGTGGGTACAGTGGATGTGCTGTTATTGGTTTAACACACTGCAGCCTGTATTATTTAGCGTACAGCATAGAATCTTGTAGCACAGAAGTGGCCATTCAGCCTGTCACTTCTGTACCTTCTCTCCTGAAAGAACTATCCTCTTAGTCGCATTTCTCTCCCCTCCCCCATCTATTACTTTTCTTTTAGAAAACATATTTATCCGCTTTCCTTAAAAGCCATGATGAATTCTAACTCCCTCTCTTTCCCAAGTCCAATGTTCCATGTCCTCACAATCTTCCATGTAAAAAAAGTACTCCTAAATCTCCCTTTAATCTTTTAGTGCTCGTCTAGTTATTGAGTGACCAGTCAATGGGAAGCTTTTTGTTAGGAAATAGAGATAGTTTAAGTATGTTATATTGGTATTTGTGGGTGTTAGCAATGAGTTTTAAAGTTTAAGTTTGATTTGTATTTCTCTGTCTGTGTGTTAAGAAAGGTGAAATGGAGTTTTAGTTTCACTTTAAAAAGGTGCTTGCATTTCTAATGAGAGTTTTACACCTTCAGCTAAGGTAAACAAACAAGGGTAGAAGAATTGGACTGTTACCTAGCAACAGGTGGGCAGAGAGGCAGGTCCCTCCTATAGACACATACGGAAAAGCTAGAAACCCCAGTTTTGATTTGGAAGCTGTTGGAGTTCATCTGGTTTTAAAGATAGCTGCCAGGCAGGAGCAGCCTAGAAGGGGACAGATAGCCAGTCCCAAGCTAAGGAAAACCCCCAAATCCAGGAGATTGGAAGAGGGGAAAGTCCCAAGAAGACCTTCTGGTCAAAGGAAGGATGGGAACCTGGAAAAGGTCCTGTTAAGTGAAGTTAAAAGTGAGGGGCACAGAGATAGGCTCCAGGCTTCATATTTAAAGGGACAAACTGCAGAAAGCAGATTCAATGCGAGAACAGCTTGCAAGAGGCAGAAGGTTCAAAGAGACAACTGAAGGTCTGTACCTCTTAGCTATTGTCATGTGAAGCAGTGGTGAACTGTTAACACTGAGTCAGTGAGAGAGAGTGCATGGAAGACAGCTTTAATGCATTTAGTGACCCAGGGATGAGGAGCATCAGAAGGAGAGTTTGAAACCCTGGAGGTGAGCCCTTGCGGAAGACGTCTGAGAGAAAATGTTGGTTTGGGAGAAGATTCCAAGGCGAGGCCTTGGAGAGTGGAGATTGGAAACCCTCGTGTGAAAGACAGAATTCAGTGAGACTGGTTGGGCTGATGGTGTGACAAGCACTGGGGAGAGTTGAGGAGAGACCCATAGCATCTGTTTGGCGTGACATCTGTCACTTGGTTTCATAAAGTGGGTGTGTCTGACCACAGGGTGCCATAGATTTATGTGGACTGTGTACCAACTGTGAACATTAAAGTATAAGATAGCTTTTGTAACCTGTGTTATCCTTATAAAGCTGTATATATCTGTAAAGGTATAGTTGTGGGTGAAGGAGTATTGTAATGTAGTTAATCTTTTCCTGTTTAATAAATGCTTTACTCTTTTGTTAAAAGTTCACCAGCTGACTCCTGTGACTCTGTTCAGTAGCCCCTCTCCTTGTATCTAAACAAGCAAAAAAAAAAGTTAGGAACCATCAAGCTGGGTTCCACTCTGGGATCGGGCTTGTCCAGGGGTAACCACGGCTGGGATCAAAACATTTTAGAGCTGAGCAAAATGTTGAGGCAGAAACCGCTGGACCTGATATACTGATTAATTTGAGTCCCACCAAGTCTCCAGTTTAAAATACTCATTCTCTTGTTCAAATCCTTCCGTGAGTCTGCCCAGCCCTCTCTGTGAAACCTCCCTGAGTCCTGACACGTTTGCCCATGCCATAAAAACCTGGCCTTTCTGCGTCTTTCCCCCTCTTTGCCCCAGTATGGGTGGTGACTGTGTTTTGAGCGGATTGGGTCTTATGCTCTGGGATTCCTTCCTTCAAACTTTTCCGTTTCTTCACCCCTGTCTTCCACCCATCCTTTAAAAACCTTTCCCCAAAGCCTATCGTTTTGTTACCTCTCTGACTTTGCTTCAGCACAACTGGACAGAGTAAACAGGGAGAACTCAGTGGTCTTTGTCGGATGGACCCTTCACTAACGGTTTGCTGTGTCACTCTGTCACCTCTCTCTTAGACAATGTTGGATGTCTTCATTGAAATGGAGAAGGAGGGATTACTGGAAGAAGGGAATATGGAACTTCTGAAGAAGATCTGCAAGGAACTTGGGGAGCATTTAGTGATGAAGTTTGACCATTACAAACCATTGATCTCAGCCCAGTGTTCCACTGGGAAAAAAGACGAGAACGGTCAGTGAGAGAGAGCCTACAGCACTAACATGCCAAGATAGATACCCTTTCTGCTGCATGATCTAGACCAGTGATTTCATTAATCCACCAGACTGATTCCTGCCCCCCTTATTCCCAGAGTCGAAATGCTTCGGGGTGGGCGAGGGGCCTTCGCAGTTCCCAGTCTGGCATTGGCACAGCAATGGGCTGGAGTGGGATGGTGGACGGGGTGAGTGGGGTGGTGGTCAGTGGGCAGGGCAGGGCAAGGGGCAGTGGGTGATGGTTGGCAGCTGGTGGACAGGGGGCAGGTCATCCAGGGACCGGGTAGTAGGCGAACCCTCCACACAACATGTGTGAACAATGAAGATCCAGTGACGATTCACGGCAGACCCAGCAACTCCTCCCCTCCTCTGGCCTCCCCTCCCCCCTGCCTCCCCTCCCCCTTGCCGCCTCCTCCTCCTCAGTTCAGACGGACTTGGTATAGATCCCAGGATTTGAGGGCCATTCCTCCTGTATCTGCATTGTATTCAGCTTCCAAAAACCTGTGACTGCTGAGTCTGACTGTAACAACAGCAACCTCCTGACTGACACTGTCTGCTCCAGCACGGATACACCGTTCATAGCAATACTCCAGACTCGGGAGTCCACTGTTACTGATCTCTTCTCTTGTTAATTCAGGAGGAAGGCAGGGTGAGGAATCTGTTGTGGTGCTGGCTCCAACTCCTGAGACCACCTTTCCTGTGATTTTAAGTCCCCAAACGCCACCATCTGCTGTAAGTGTGCCTCACGTTCTTGCGCTGTTCAGCATAGCTCATGTTCAGGTGCGCAGTCTGACTGACAGAATGGGCATAAGTTCAAAGGGAACCTTTCTAAAGCTCTGTGTTGACCCCAGCTACAGTGTTGCTTCCAGTTCTGGTCACCACACTTTAGGAAGGATGTGAGGGTCCCTGTGAGGGTGCGGAGGGAGATTTACCAGAACGGTTCCAGGGATGAGGAATTTTATCTACAAAGTTAGGTTGGAGAAGCTGGGGTCGTTCTCCTTGGAGTAAAGGAGGTTGAGGGGAGATTTGATAGAGGGGGACAAGATTCTGACAGGTTTAATCAAGGCAGACTAAGAAAAACTGTTCCCATTGGCTGTTGGTGCACAGACTTGATGGGTGAGGGGGGGTGGTGGGGGTGGGTGTGAGGTCACAGGATTTAAGGCTTTGGGAAAGAGATGCAGGTTGGTGATGTGGGGAAGAGCATTTTTAGGCAGCGAGCAGTAATGACCCGGAACTCGCTGCCCACGAGGGAGGAGACGATCAACGATTTCAAAAGGACATCGGATGGGGGCTTGAGGGAAATAAACTTGCAGGGCTAGGGGGATAGAGCAGGGGAATGGGGCTGACTGTTCACAGAGAGCCAGCATGGACTCAGTGGGCCGAATGTCCTCCTTCTGTACTGTTGGAGGCGAAATACAAAGGGCTGTATTTGGGGGAGGGAATGTGGTAGGTGGGGGAGGGGTGATGAGGGGTAGGGGTGGTAAGGGAGGTAAGGTGACAGGGGTGGGTATCCTAATAGCGGACCCCTTTCGTGCCACGTATGAGAGGTGGGATAACCCCGTCCTTAATATAATGCCACTCCCCTTCACGGAGTTGCTGGGATAACCCCACTCAAATAACTCCGTCTCAGTCACCATCATTGTATCCAGGAGTGAAGCCTGCTGAGCAGTGTCTCTCCCCAGGTCAGAGTGTTGGGATGGGGATAGTAGTTTGACCCTGATCCGTTTTCGAGTCTCACTGACAGGTAGTGGAGCAGCGAGAGAATGGAAGACCTTGGCTCAACCGAAGGACCCCGTGCTCCTGAGGTGTTATGCTGACCTTTGCCCTTTCACCTGCGCACTGAGTGGCTGTGTGTGTGTCAGGGGCAGTGGATATTTAAGCTTTGAGAATGATCTTACCCTCAGATATGACTGTTTTCTCTTCATCACAGGAACAGTGTGGACTCCCCCGTTCGCTCGAAGCCCACAGCCCGTCTAGGGTGCAATTCTCACGACTTCCTGGTGCGTTTAATTACAGCCAGCATTCACAGCAAAGTTTTCATCTCCTCCCCTCACTGGATCATAGCAATCTGAAATATCCAGTCATGTTCAGCATAACACTGGGGTACAGTACTGGTGGGGACGGGTCTGTCACCGTATAACACGGGTACAGTACTGCTGGGGACAGGTCTGTCACTGTATAAAACTGGGGTACAGTACTGGTGGGGACAGGTCTGTCACTGTATAACACTGGGGTACAGTACAGGTGGGGACAGGTCTGTCACTGTATAACACTGGGGTACAGTACTGGTGGGGACAGGTCTGTCACTGTATAACACTGGGGTACAGTACTGGTGGGGACAGGTCTGTCACTGTATAACACTGGGGTACAGTACTGGTGGGGACGGGTCTGTCACTGTATAACACTGGGGTACAGAACTGGTGGGGACAGGTCTGTCACCGTATAACACGGGTACAGTACTGGTGGGGACGGGTCTGTCACTGTATAACACTGGGGTACAGTACTGGTGGGGACAGGTCTGTCACTGTATAACACTGGGGTACAGTACTGGTGGGGACAGGTCTGTCATTGTATAACACTGGGGTACAGTACTGGTGGGGACAGGTCTGTCACTGTATAACACTGGGGCACAGTACTGGTGGGGACGGGTCTGTCACTGTATAACACTGGGGTACAGTACTGGTGGGGACAGGTCTGTCACTGTATAACACGGGTACAGTACTGGTGGGGACGGGTCTGTCACTGTATACCACTGGGGTACAGTACTGGTGGGGACAGGTCTGTCACTGTATAACACGGGTACAGTACTGGTGGGGACAGGTCTGTCACTGTATAACACTGGGGTACAGTCCTGGTGGGGACAGGTCTGTCACTGTATAACACTGGGGTACAGTACTGGTGGGGACAGGTCTGTCACTGTATAACACTGGAGTACAGTACTGGTGGAGACGGGTCTGTCACTATAACACTGGGGTACAGTACTGGTGGGGACAGGTCTGTCACTGTATAACACTGGGGTACAGTACTGGTGGGGACAGGTCTGTCACTGTATAACACTGGGGTACAGTCCTGGTGGGGACAGGTCTGTCACTGTATAACACTGGGGCACAGCACTGGTGGGGACAGGTCTGTCACTGTATAACACTGGGGTACAGTACTGGTGGGGACAGGTCTGTCAATGTATAACACTGGGGTACAGTACTGGTGGGGACAGGTCTGTCACTATATAACACTGGAGTACAGTACTGGTGGAGACGGGTCTGTCACTATAACACTGGGGTACAGTACTGGTGGGGACAGGTCTGTCACTGTATAACACTGGGGTACAGTACTGGTGGGGACAGGTCTGTCACTGTATAACACTGGGGTACAGTCCTGGTGGGGACAGGTCTGTCACTGTATAACACTGGGGCACAGCACTGGTGGGGACAGGTCTGTCACTGTATAACACTGGGGTACAGTACTGGTGGGGACAGGTCTGTCAATGTATAACACTGGGGTACAGTACTGGTGGGGACAGGTCTGTCACTATATAACACTGGGGTACAGTACAGTACTGGTGGGGACAGGTCTGTCACTGTATAACACTGGGCTACAGTACTGGTGGGGACAGGTCTGTCACTGTATAACACTGGGGTACAGTACTGGTGGGGACGGGTCTGTCACTGTATAACACGGGTACAGTACTGGTGGGGACGGGTCTGTCACTGTATAACACTGAGGTACAGTACTGGTGGGGACAGGTCTGTCACTGTATAACACTGGGGTACAGTACTGGTGGAGACGGGTCTGTCACTATAACACTGGGGTACAGTACTGGTGGGGACGGGTCTGTCACTGTATAACACTGGGGTACAGTACTGGTGGGGACGGGTCTGTCACTGTATAACACTGGGGTACAGTACTGGTGGGGACAGGTCTGTCACTGTATAACACTGGGGTACAGTACTGGTGGGGACAGGTCTGTCACTGTATAACACTGGGGTACAGTACTGGTGGGGACAGGTCTGTCACTGTATAACACTGGGGTACAGTCCTGGTGGGGACAGGTCTGTCACTGTATAACACTGGGGTACAGTCCTGGTGGGGACAGGTCTGTCACTGTATAACACTGGGGCACAGTACTGGTGGGGACAGGTCTGTCACTGTATAACACTGGGGTACAGTACTGGTGGGGACAGGTCTGTCACTGTATAACACTGGGGTACAGTACTGGTGGGGACAGGTCTGTCACTGTATAACACTGGGGTACAGTCCTGGTGGGGACAGGTCTGTCACTGTATAACACTGGGGCACAGTACTGGTGGGGACGGGTCTGTCACTGTATAACATGGGTACAGTACTGGTGGAGACGGGTCTGTCACTATAACACTGGGGTACAGTACTGGTGGGGACGGGTCTGTCACTGTATAACACTGGGGTACAGTACTGGTGGGGACGGGTCTGTCACTGTATAACACTGGGGTACAGTACTGGTGGGGACAGGTCTGTCACTGTATAACACTGGGGTACAGTACTGGTGGGGACAGGTCTGTCACTGTATAACACTGGGGTACAGTACTGGTGGGGACAGGTCTGTCACTGTATAACACTGGGGTACAGTACTGGTGGGGACAGGTCTGTCACTGTATAACACTGGGGTACAGTACTGGTGGGGACAGGTCTGTCACTGTATAACACTGGGTTACAGTCCTGGTGGGGACAGGTCTGTCACTGTATAACACTGGGGCACAGTACTGGTGGGGACAGGTCTGTCACTGTATAACACTGGGGTACAGTACTGGTGGGGACAGGTCTGTCACTGTATAACACTGGGGTACAGTACTGGTGGGGACAGGTCTGTCACTGTATAACACTGGGGTACAGTCCTGGTGGGGACAGGTCTGTCACTGTATAACACTGGGGCACAGTACTGGTGGGGACGGGTCTGTCACTGTATAACATGGGTACAGTACTGGTGGGGACGGGTCTGTCACTGTATAACACTGGGGTACAGTACTGGTGGGGACAGGTCTGTCACTGTATAACACTGGCGTACAGTACTGGTGGGGACGGCTCTGTCACTGTATAACACTGGGGTACAGTACTGGTGGGGACGGCTCTGTCACTGTATAACACTGGGCTACAGTACTGGTGGGGACAGGTCTGTCACTGTATAACACTGGGCTACAGTACTGGTGGGGACAGGTCTGTCACTGTATAACACTGGGGTACAGTACTGGTGGGGACGGGTCTGTCACTGTATAACACTGGGGTACTGTACTGGTGGGGACGGCTCTGTCACTGTATAACACTGGGCTACAGTACTGGTGGGGACGGGTCTGTCACTGTATAACACTGGGCTACAGTACTGGTGGGGACGGGTCTGTCACTGTATAACACTGGGGTACAGTACTGGTGGGGACGGGTCTGTCACTGTATAACACTGGAGTACAGTACTGGTGGGGACAGGTCTGTCACTGTATAACACTGGGGTACAGTACTGGTGGGGCAGGTCTGTCACTGTATAACACTGGGGTACAGTACTGGTGGGGACAGGTCTGTCACTGTATAACACTGGGGTACAGTACTGGTGGGGACGGGTCTATCACTGTATAACACTGGGGTACAGTACTGGTGGGGACGGGTCTGTCACTGTATAATACTGGGGTACAGTACTGGTGGGGACGGGTCTGTCACTGTATAACATTGGGGTACAGTACTGGTGGGGACGGGTCTGTCACTGTATAACACTGGGGTACAGTACTGGTGGGGACGGGTCTGTCACTGTATAACACTGGGGTACAGTACTGGTGGGGACGGGTCTGTCACTGTATAACACTGGGGTACAGTACTGGTGGGGACAGGTCTGTCACTGTATAACACTGGGGTACAGTGCTGGTGGGGACAGGTCTGTCACTGTATAACACTGGGGTACAGTACTGGTGGGGACGGGTCTGTCACTGTATAACACTGAGGTACAGTACTGGTGGGGACAGGTCTGTCACTGTATAACACTGGGGTACAGTACTGGTGGGGACAGGTCGGTCATTGTATAACACTGGGGTACAGTACTGGTGGGGACAGGTCTGTCACTGTATAACACTGGGGCACAGTACTGGTGGGGACGGGTCTGTCACTGTATAACACTGGGGTACAGTACTGGTGGGGACAGGTCTGTCACTGTATAACACGGGTACAGTACTGGTGGGGACGGGTCTGTCACTGTATACCACTGGGGTACAGTACTGGTGGGGACAGGTCTGTCACTGTATAACACGGGTACAGTACTGGTGGGGACAGGTCTGTCACTGTATAACACTGGGGTACAGTCCTGGTGGGGACAGGTCTGTCACTGTATAACACTGGGGTACAGTACTGGTGGGGACAGGTCTGTCACTGTATAACACTGGAGTACAGTACTGGTGGAGACGGGTCTGTCACTATAACACTGGGGTACAGTACTGGTGGGGACAGGTCTGTCACTGTATAACACTGGGGTACAGTACTGGTGGGGACAGGTCTGTCACTGTATAACACTGGGGTACAGTACTGGTGGGGACAGGTCTGTCACTGTATAACACTGGGGTACAGTCCTGGTGGGGACAGGTCTGTCACTGTATAACACTGGGGCACAGCACTGGGGGGGACAGGTCTGTCACTGTATAACACTGGGGTACAGTACTGGTGGGGACAGGTCTGTCAATGTATAACACTGGGGTACAGTACTGGTGGGGACAGGTCTGTCACTATATAACACTGGAGTACAGTACTGGTGGAGACGGGTCTGTCACTATAACACTGGGGTACAGTACTGGTGGGGACAGGTCTGTCACTGTATAACACTGGGGTACAGTACTGGTGGGGACAGGTCTGTCACTGTATAACACTGGGGTACAGTCCTGGTGGGGACAGGTCTGTCACTGTATAACACTGGGGCACAGCACTGGTGGGGACAGGTCTGTCACTGTATAACACTGGGGTACAGTACTGGTGGGGACAGGTCTGTCAATGTATAACACTGGGGTACAGTACTGGTGGGGACAGGTCTGTCACTATATAACACTGGGGTACAGTACAGTACTGGTGGGGACAGGTCTGTCACTGTATAACACTGGGCTACAGTACTGGTGGGGACAGGTCTGTCACTGTATAACACTGGGGTACAGTACTGGTGGGGACGGGTCTGTCACTGTATAACACGGGTACAGTACTGGTGGGGACGGGTCTGTCACTGTATAACACTGAGGTACAGTACTGGTGGGGACAGGTCTGTCACTGTATAACACTGGGGTACAGTACTGGTGGAGACGGGTCTGTCACTATAACACTGGGGTACAGTACTGGTGGGGACGGGTCTGTCACTGTATAACACTGGGGTACAGTACTGGTGGGGACGGGTCTGTCACTGTATAACACTGGGGTACAGTACTGGTGGGGACGGGTCTGTCACTGTATAACACTGGGGTACAGTACTGGTGGGGACAGGTCTGTCACTGTATCACACTGTGGTACAGTGCTGTTGGGACAAGTCTGTCACTGTATAAGACTGGGGAACAATACTGGTGGGGACAGGTCTGTTACTTCATAACACTGGTGTACAGTCCTGGTGGGGACAGGTCTATCACTGTATAACACTGGGGTACAGTCCTGGTGGGGACGGGTCTGTCACTGTATAACACTGGGGCACAGTACTGGTGGGGACAGGTCTGTCACTGTATAACACTGGGGTACAGTACTGGTGGGGACAGGTCTGTCACTGTATAACACTGGGGTACAGTACTGGTGGGGACAGGTCTGTCACTGTATAACACTGGGGTACAGTACTGGTGGGGACAGGTCTGTCACTGTATAACACTGGGGTACAGTCCTGGTGGGGACAGGTCTGTCACTGTATAACACTGGGGCACAGTACTGGTGGGGACGGGTCTGTCACTGTATAACATGGGTACAGTACTGGTGGAGACGGGTCTGTCACTATAACACTGGGGTACAGTACTGGTGGGGACGGGTCTGTCACTGTATAACACTGGGGTACAGTACTGGTGGGGACGGGTCTGTCACTGTATAACACTGGGGTACAGTACTGGTGGGGACAGGTCTGTCACTGTATAACACTGGGGTACAGTACTGGTGGGGACAGGTCTGTCACTGTATAACACTGGGGTACAGTACTGGTGGGGACAGGTCTGTCACTGTATAACACTGGGGTACAGTACTGGTGGGGACAGGTCTGTCACTGTATAACACTGGGGTACAGTACTGGTGGGGACAGGTCTGTCACTGTATAACACTGGGCTACAGTCCTGGTGGGGACAGGTCTGTCACTGTATAACACTGGGGCACAGTACTGGTGGGGACAGGTCTGTCACTGTATAACACTGGGGTACAGTACTGGTGGGGACAGGTCTGTCACTGTATAACACTGGGGTACAGTACTGGTGGGGACAGGTCTGTCACTGTATAACACTGGGGTACAGTCCTGGTGGGGACAGGTCTGTCACTGTATAACACTGGGGTGCAGTACTGGTGGGGACGGGTCTGTCACTGTATAACATGGGTACAGTACTGGTGGGGACTTGTCTGTCACTGTATAACACTGGGGTACAGTACTGGTGGGGACAGGTCTGTCACTGTATAACACTGGGGTACAGTACTGGTGGGGACAGGTCTGTCACTGTATAACACTGGGGTACAGTACTGGTGGGGACAGGTCTGTCACTGTATAACACTGGGGTACAGTACTGGTGGGGACAGGTCTGTCACTGTATAACACTGGGGTACAGTACTGGTGGGGACAGGTCTGTCACTGTATAACACTGGGGTACAGTCCTGGTGGGGACAGGTCTGTCACTGTATAACACTGGGGTACAGTACTGGTGGGGACAGGTCTGTCACTGTATAACACTGGGGTACAGTCCTGGTGGGGACAGGTCTGTCACTATATAACACGGGTACAGTACTGGTGGGGACAGGTCTGTCACTGTATAACACTGGCGTACAGTACTGGTGGGGACGGCTCTGTCACTGTATAACACTGGGGTACAGTACTGGTGGGGACGGCTCTGTCACTGTATAACACTGGGCTACAGTACTGGTGGGGACAGGTCTGTCACTGTATAACACTGGGCTACAGTACTGGTGGGGACAGGTCTGTCACTGTATAACACTGGGGTACAGTACTGGTGGGGACGGCTCTGTCACTGTATAACACTGGGGTACTGTACTGGTGGGGACGGCTCTGTCACTGTATAACACTGGGCTACAGTACTGGTGGGGACAGGTCTGTCACTGTATAACACTGGGCTACAGTACTGGTGGGGACGGGTCTGTCACTGTATAACACTGGGGTACAGTACTGGTGGGGACGGGTCTGTCACTGTATAACACTGGAGTACAGTACTGGTGGGGACAGGTCTGTCACTGTATAACACTGGGGTACAGTACTGGTGGGGCAGGTCTGTCACTGTATAACACTGGGGTACAGTACTGGTGGGGACAGGTCTGTCACTGTATAACACTGGGGTACAGTACTGGTGGGGACAGGTCTATCACTGTATAACACTGGGGTACAGTACTGGTGGGGACGGGTCTGTCACTGTATAATACTGGGGTACAGTACTGGTGGGGACGGGTCTGTCACTGTATAACATTGGGGTACAGTACTGGTGGGGACGGGTCTGTCACTGTATAACACTGGGGTACAGTACTGGTGGGGACGGGTCTGTCACTGTATAACACTGGGGTACAGTACTGGTGGGGACGGGTCTGTCACTGTATAACACTGGGGTACAGTACTGGTGGGGACAGGTCTGTCACTGTATAACACTGGGGTACAGTGCTGGTGGGGACGGGTCTGTCACTGTATAACACTGGGGTACAGTACTGGTGGGGACGGGTCTGTCACTGTATAACACTGAGGTACAGTACTGGTGGGGACAGGTCTGTCACTGTATAACACTGAGGTACAGTACTGGTGGGGACAGGTCTGTCACTGTATAACACTGGGGTACAGTACTGGTGGAGACGGGTCTGTCACTATAACACTGGGGTACAGTACTGGTGGGGACAGGTCTGTCACTGTATAACACTGGGGTACAGTACTGGTGGGGACAGGTCTGTCACTGTATAACACTGGGGTACAGTCCTGGTGGGGACAGGTCTGTCACTGTATAACACTGGGGTACAGTACTGGTGGGGACAGGTCTGTCACTGTATAACACTGGGGTACAGTACTGGTGGGGACAGGTCTGTCACTGTATAACACTGGGGTACAGTACTGGTGGGGACAGGTCTGTCACTGTATAACACTGGGGTACAGTACTGGTGGGGACAGGTCTGTCACTGTATAACACTGGGGTACAGTACTGGTGGGGACAGGTCTGTCACTGTATAACACTGGGGTACAGTCCTGGTGGGGACAGGTCTGTCACTGTATAACACTGGGGTACAGTCCTGGTGGGGACAGGTCTGTCACTGTATAACACTGGGGTACAGTACTGGTGGGGACAGGTCTGTCACTGTATAACACTGGGGTACAGTCCTGGTGGGGACAGGTCTGTCACTATATAACACGGGTACAGTACTGGTGGGGACAGGTCTGTCACTGTATAACACTGGGGTACAGTACTGGTGGGGACGGCTCTGTCACTGTATAACACTGGGGTACAGTACTGGTGGGGACGGCTCTGTCACTGTATAACACTGGGCTACAGTACTGGTGGGGACAGGTCTGTCACTGTATAACACTGGGCTACAGTACTGGTGGGGACAGGTCTGTCACTGTATAACACTGGGGTACAGTACTGGTGGGGACGGCTCTGTCACTGTATAACACTGGGCTACAGTACTGGTGGGGACAGGTCTGTCACTGTATAACACTGGGCTACAGTACTGGTGGGGACGGGTCTGTCACTGTATAACACTGGGGTACAGTACTGGTGGGGACGGGTCTGTCACTGTATAACACTGGAGTACAGTACTGGTGGGGACAGGTCTGTCACTGTATAACACTGGGGTACAGTACTGGTGGGGCAGGTCTGTCACTGTATAACACTGGGGTACAGTACTGGTGGGGACAGGTCTGTCACTGTATAACACTGGGGTACAGTACTGGTGGGGACGGGTCTATCACTGTATAACACTGGGGTACAGTACTGGTGGGGACGGGTCTGTCACTGTATAATACTGGGGTACAGTACTGGTGGGGACGGGTCTGTCACTGTATAACACTGGGGTACAGTACTGGTGGGGACGGGTCTGTCACTGTATAACACTGGGGTACAGTACTGGTGGGGACGGGTCTGTCACTGTATAACACTGGGGTACAGTACTGGTGGGGACGGGTCTGTCACTGTATAACACTGGGGTACAGTACTGGTGGGGACAGGTCTGTCACTGTATAACACTGGGGTACAGTGCTGGTGGGGACAGGTCTGACATTGTATAACACTGGGGTACAGTACTGGTGGGGACAGGCCTGTCACTGTATAACACTGGGGTACAGTACTGGTGGGGACTGGTTGTCATTGTATATGTGTGTGTGTGTGTGTGTGTTGTGTTTGAGAGCGTGTGTGTGTTGTGTTTGAGAGCGTGTGTGTGTTGTGTTTGAGAGCGTGTGTGTGTTGTGTTTGAGAGCGTGTGTGTGTTGTGTTTGAGAGCGTGTGTGTGTTGTGTTTGAGAGCGTGTGTGTGTTGTGTTTGAGAGCGTGTGTGTGTTGTGTTTGAGAGCGTGTGTGTGTTGTGTTTGAGAGCGTGTGTGTGTTGTGTTTGAGAGCGTGTGTGTGTTGTGTTTGAGAGCGTGTGTGTGTTGTGTTTGAGAGCGTGTGTGTGTTGTGTTTGAGAGCGTGTGTGTGTTGTGTTTGAGAGCGTGTGTGTGTTGTGTTTGAGAGCGTGTGTGTGTTGTGTTTGAGAGCGTGTGTGTGTTGTGTTTGAGAGCGTGTGTGTGTTGTGTTTGAGAGCGTGTGTGTGTTGTGTTTGAGAGCGTGTGTGTGTTGTGTTTGAGAGCGTGTGTGTGTTGTGTTTGAGAGCGTGTGTGTGTTGTGTTTGAGAGCGTGTGTGTGTTGTGTTTGAGAGCGTGTGTGTGTTGTGTTTGAGAGCGTGTGTGTGTTGTGTTTGAGAGCGTGTGTGTGTTGTGTTTGAGAGCGTGTGTGTGTTGTGTTTGAGAGCGTGTGTGTGTTGTGTTTGAGAGCGTGTGTGTGTTGTGTTTGAGAGCGTGTGTGTGTTGTGTTTGAGAGCGTGTGTGTGTTGTGTTTGAGAGCGTGTGTGTGTTGTGTTTGAGAGCGTGTGTGTGTTGTGTTTGAGAGCGCGCGTGTGTGTGTGTTGTGTTTGAGAGCGCGCGTGTGTGTGTGTTGTGTTTGAGAGCGCGCGTGTGTGTGTGTTGTGTTTGAGAGCGCGCGTGTGTGTGTGTTGTGTTTGAGAGCGCGCGTGTGTGTGTGTTGTGTTTGAGAGCGCGCGTGTGTGTGTGTTGTGTTTGAGAGCGCGCGTGTGTGTGTGTTGTGTTTGAGAGCGCGCGTGTGTGTGTGTTGTGTTTGAGAGCGCGCGTGTGTGTGTGTTGTGTTTGAGAGCGCGCGTGTGTGTGTGTGGTGTTTGAGAGCGCGCGTGTGTGTGTTGTATATTGTGTGGTGTTTGAGAGCGCGCGTGTGTGTGTTGTATATTGTGTGGTGTTTGAGAGCGTGTGTGTGTGTGTGTTGTGTGGTGTTTGAGAGCGTGTGTGTGTGTGTTGTGTGGTGTTTGAGAGCGTGTGTGTGTGTGTTGTGTGGTGTTTGAGAGCGTGTGTGTGTGTGTTGTGTGGTGTTTGAGAGCGTGTGTGTGTGTGTTGTGTGGTGTTTGAGAGCGTGTGTGTGTGTGTTGTGTGGTGTTTGAGAGCGTGTGTGTGTGTTGTGTGGTGTTTGAGAGCGTGTGTGTGTGTGTTGTGTGGTGTTTGAGAGCGTGTGTGTGTGTGTTGTGTGGTGTTTGAGAGCGTGTGTGTGTGTGTTGTGTGGTGTTTGAGAGCGTGTGTGTGTGTGTTGTGTGGTGTTTGAGAGCGTGTGTGTGTGTGTTGTGTGGTGTTTGAGAGCGTGTGTGTGTGTGTTGTGTGGTGTTTGAGAGCGTGTGTGTGTGTGTTGTGTGGTGTTTGAGAGCGTGTGTGTGTGTGTTGTGTGGTGTTTGAGAGCGTGTGTGTGTGTGTTGTGTGGTGTTTGAGAGCGTGTGTGTGTGTGTTGTGTGGTGTTTGAGAGCGTGTGTGTGTGTGTTGTGTGGTGTTTGAGAGCGTGTGTGTGTGTGTGTTGTGTGGTGTTTGAGAGCGTGTGTGTGTGTGTTGTGTGGTGTTTGAGAGCGTGTGTGTGTGTGTTGTGTGGTGTTTGAGAGCGTGTGTGTGTGTGTTGTGTGGTGTTTGAGAGCGTGTGTGTGTGTGTTGTGTGGTGTTTGAGAGCGTGTGTGTGTGTGTTGTGTGGTGTTTGAGAGCGTGTGTGTGTGTGTTGTGTGGTGTTTGAGAGCGTGTGTGTGTGTGTTGTGTGGTGTTTGAGAGCGTGTGCGTGTGTGTGTTGTGTGGTGTTTGAGAGCGTGTGCGTGTGTGTGTTGTGTGGTGTTTGAGAGCGTGTGCGTGTGTGTGTTGTGTGGTGTTTGAGAGCGTGTGCGTGTGTGTGTTGTGTGGTGTTTGAGAGCGTGTGCGTGTGTGTGTTGTGTGGTGTTTGAGAGCGTGTGCGTGTGTGTGTTGTGTGGTGTTTGAGAGCGTGTGCGTGTGTGTGTTGTGTGGTGTTTGAGAGCGTGTGCGTGTGTGTGTTGTGTGGTGTTTGAGAGCGTGTGCGTGTGTGTGTTGTGTGGTGTTTGAGAGCGTGTGCGTGTGTGTGTTGTGTGGTGTTTGAGAGCGTGTGCGTGTGTGTGTTGTGTGGTGTTTGAGAGCGTGTGCGTGTGTGTGTTGTGTGGTGTTTGAGAGCGTGTGCGTGTGTGTGTTGTGTGGTGTTTGAGAGCGTGTGCGTGTGTGTGTTGTGTGGTGTTTGAGAGCGTGTGCGTGTGTGTGTTGTGTGGTGTTTGAGAGCGTGTGCGTGTGTGTGTTGTGTGGTGTTTGAGAGCGTGTGCGTGTGTGTGTTGTGTGGTGTTTGAGAGCGTGTGCGTGTGTGTGTTGTGTGGTGTTTGAGAGCGTGTGCGTGTGTGTGTTGTGTGGTGTTTGAGAGCGTGTGCGTGTGTGTGTTGTGTGGTGTTTGAGAGCGTGTGCGTGTGTGTGTTGTGTGGTGTTTGAGAGCGTGTGCGTGTGTGTGTTGTGTGGTGTTTGAGAGCGTGTGCGTGTGTGTGTTGTGTGGTGTTTGAGAGCGTGTGCGTGTGTGTGTTGTGTGGTGTTTGAGAGCGTGTGCGTGTGTGTGTTGTGTGGTGTTTGAGAGCGTGTGCGTGTGTGTGTTGTGTGGTGTTTGAGAGCGTGTGCGTGTGTGTGTTGTGTGGTGTTTGAGAGCGTGTGCGTGTGTGTGTTGTGTGGTGTTTGAGAGCGTGTGCGTGTGTGTGTTGTGTGGTGTTTGAGAGCGTGTGTTGTGTTTGAGAGCGTGTGTGTGTGTGTTGTGTGGTGTTTGAGAGCGTGTGTTGTGTTTGAGAGCGTGTGTGTGTGTGTTGTGTGGTGTTTGAGAGCGTGTGTGTGTGTGTGTTGTGTTTGAGAGCGTGTGTTGTGTGGTGTTTGAGAGCGTGTGTTGTGTTTGAGAGCGCGTGTGTGTTGTGTGGTGTTTGAGAGCGTGTGTGTGTGTGTTGTGTGGTGTTTGAGAGCGTGTGTGTGTGTGTTGTGTGGTGTTTGAGAGCGTGTGTGTGTGTGTGTTGTGTGGTGTTTGAGAGCGTGTGTGTGTGTGTTGTGTGGTGTTTGAGAGCGTGTGTGTGTGTGTGTTGTGTGGTGTTTGAGAGCCAGTGTGTGTTGTGTTTGAGAGCGTGTGTGTGTGTGTTGTGTGGTGTTTGAGAGCGTGTGTGTGTGTGTTGTGTTTGAGAGCGTGTGTTGTGTGGTGTTTGAGAGCGTGTGTTGTGTGGTGTTTGAGAGCGTGTGTTGTGTGGTGTTTGAGAGCGTGTGTTGTGTGGTGTTTGAGAGCGTGTGTTGTGTGGTGTTTGAGAGCGTGTGTGTGTTGTGTTTGAGAGTGTGTGTGTGTGTGTGTTGTGTTTGAGAGCGTGTGTTGTGTGGTGTTTGAGAGCGTGTGTTGTGTGGTGTTTGAGAGCGTGTGTTGTGTGGTGTTTGAGAGCGTGTGTTGTGTGGTGTTTGAGAGCGTGTGTGTGTTGTGTTTGAGAGTGTGTGTGTGTGTGTGTGTGTGGTGTTTGAGAGCGTGTGTGTGTGTGTTGTGTGGTGTTTGAGAGCGTGTGTGTGTGTGTTGTGTGGTGTTTGAGAGCGTGTGTGTGTGTGTTGTGTGGTGTTTGAGAGCGTGTGTGTGTGTGTTGTGTGGTGTTTGAGAGCGTGTGTGTGTGTGTGTGTGTGTGGTGTTTGAGAGCGTGTGTGTGTGTGTTGTGTGGTGTTTGAGAGCGTGTGTGTGTGTGTTGTGTGGTGTTTGAGAGCGTGTGTGTGTGTGTTGTGTGGTGTTTGAGTGCGTGTGTGTGTGTGTTGTGTGGTGTTTGAGAGCGTGTGTGTGTGTGTTGTGTTGTGTTTGAGAGCGTGTGTGTGTTGTGTTTGAGAGCGCGTGTGTGTTGTGTTTGAGAGCGCGTGTGTGTTGTGTTTGAGAGCGCGCGTGTGTGTGTGTTGTGTTTGAGAGCGTGTGTGTATGTTGTGTTGTGTTTGAGAGCGTGTGTGTATGTTGTGTTGTGTTTGAGAGTGTGTGTGTTGTGTTGTGTTTGAGAGTGTGTGTGTTGTGTTGTATTTGAGAGTGTGTGTGTTGTGTTGTATTTGAGTGTGTGTGTGTTGTGTTGTATTTGAGAGTGTGTGTGTTGTGTTGTATTTGAGAGTGTGTGTGTTGTGTTGTATTTGAGAGTGTGTGTGTTGTGTTGTATTTGAGAGTGTGTGTGTTGTGTTGTATTTGAGAGTGTGTGTGTTGTGTTGTATTTGAGAGTGTGTGTGTTGTGTTGTATTTGAGAGTGTGTGTGTTGTGTTGTATTTGAGAGTGTGTGTGTTGTGTTGTATTTGAGAGTGTGTGTGTTGTGTTGTATTTGAGAGTGTGTGTGTTGTGTTGTATTTGAGAGCGTGTGTGTGTGTGTGTGTTGTGTTGTGTTTGAGAGCGTGTGTTGTGTTGTGTTTGAGAGCGTGTTGTGTTGTGTTTGAGAGCGTGTGTGTATGTTGTGTTGTGTTTGAGAGCGTATGTTGTGTTGTGTTTGAGAGCGTGTGTTGTGTTGTGTTTGAGAGCGTGTGTTGTGTTGTGTTTGAGAGCGTGTGTTGTGTTGTGTTTGAGAGCGTGTGTGTGTGTTGTGTTTGAGAGCGTGTGTGTGTGTTGTGTTTGAGAGCGTGTGTGTGTGTTGTGTTTGAGAGCGTGTTGTGTTGTGTTTGAGAGCGTGTTGTGTTGTGTTTGAGAGCGTGTTGTGTTGTGTTTGAGAGCGTGTTGTGTTGTGTTTGAGAGCGTGTTGTGTTGTGTTTGAGAGCGTGTTGTGTTGTGTTTGAGAGCGTGTTGTGTTGTGTTTGAGAGCGTGTTGTGTTGTGTTTGAGAGCGTGTTGTGTTGTGTTTGAGAGCGTGTTGTGTTGTGTTTGAGAGCGTGTTGTGTTGTGTTTGAGAGCGTGTTGTGTTGTGTTTGAGAGCGTGTTGTGTTGTGTTTGAGAGCGTGTTGTGTTGTGTTTGAGAGCGTGTTGTGTTGTGTTTGAGAGCGTGTTGTGTTGTGTTTGAGAGCGTGTTGTGTTGTGTTTGAGAGCGTGTTGTGTTGTGTTTGAGAGCGTGTTGTGTTGTGTTTGAGAGCGTGTTGTGTTGTGTTTGAGAGCGTGTTGTGTTGTGTTTGAGAGCGTGTTGTGTTGTGTTTGAGAGCGTGTTGTGTTGTGTTTGAGAGCGTGTTGTGTTTGAGAGCGTGTTGTGTTGTGTTTGAGAGCGTGTTGTGTTTGAGAGCGTGTTGTGTTGTGTTTGAGAGCGTGTTGTGTTGTGTTTGAGAGCGTGTTGTGTTGTGTTTGAGAGCGTGTTGTGCTGTGTTTGAGAGCGTGTTGTGTTGTGTTTGAGAGCGTGTTGTGCTGTGTTTGAGAGCGCGCGTGTGTGAGTGTGTTGTGTTTGAGAGCGCGTGTGTATGTTGTGTTGTGTTTGAGAGCGCGTGTGTGTTGTGTTTGAGAGCGCGTGTGTGTTGTGTTTGAGAGCGCGTGTGTGTTGTGTTTGAGAGCGCGTGTGTGTTGTGTTTGAGAGCGCGTGTGTGTTGTGTTTGAGAGCGCGTGTGTGTTGTGTTTGAGAGCGCGTGTGTGTTGTGTTTGAGAGCGCGTGTGTGTTGTGTTTGAGAGCGCGTGTGTGTTGTGTTTGAGAGCGCGTGTGTGTTGTGTTTGAGAGCGCGTGTGTGTTGTGTTTGAGAGCGCGTGTGTGTTGTGTTTGAGAGCGCGTGTGTGTTGTGTTTGAGAGCGCGTGTGTGTTGTGTTTGAGAGCGCGTGTGTGTTGTGTTTGAGAGCGCGTGTGTGTTGTGTTTGAGAGCGCGTGTGTGTTGTGTTTGAGAGCGCGTGTGTGTTGTGTTTGAGAGCGCGTGTGTGTTGTGTTTGAGAGCGCGTGTGTGTTGTGTTTGAGAGCGCGTGTGTGTTGTGTTTGAGAGCGCGTGTGTGTTGTGTTTGAGAGCGCGTGTGTGTTGTGTTTGAGAGCGCGTGTGTGTGTGTTGTGTTTGAGAGCGCGTGTGTGTGTGTTGTGTTTGAGAGCGCGTGTGTGTGTGTTGTGTTTGAGAGCGCGTGTGTGTGTGTTGTGTTTGAGAGCGTGCGTGTGTGTGTGTTGTGTTTGAGAGCGTGTGTGTGTGTGTTGTGTTTGAGAGCGTGTGTGTTGTTGTGTTTGAGAGCGTGTGTGTTGTTGTGTTTGAGAGCGTGTGTGTTGTTGTGTTTGAGAGCGTGTGTGTGTTGTGTTTGAGAGCGTGTGTGTGTTGTGTTTGAGAGCGTGTGTGTGTTGTGTTTGAGAGCGTGTGTGTGTTGTGTTTGAGAGCGTGTGTGTGTTGTGTTTGAGAGCGTGTGTGTGTTGTGTTTGAGAGCGTGTGTGTGTTGTGTTTGAGAGCGTGTGTGTGTTGTGTTTGAGAGCGTGTGTGTGTTGTGTTTGAGAGCGTGTGTGTGTTGTGTTTGAGAGCGTGTGTGTGTTGTGTTTGAGAGCGTGTGTGTGTTGTGTTTGAGAGCGTGTGTGTGTTGTGTTTGAGAGCGTGTGTGTGTTGTGTTTGAGAGCGTGTGTGTGTTGTGTTTGAGAGCGTGTGTGTGTTGTGTTTGAGAGCGTGTGTGTGTTGTGTTTGAGAGCGTGTGTGTGTTGTGTTTGAGAGCGTGTGTGTGTTGTGTTTGAGAGCGTGTGTGTGTTGTGTTTGAGAGCGTGTGTGTGTTGTGTTTGAGAGCGTGTGTGTGTTGTGTTTGAGAGCGTGTGTGTGTTGTGTTTGAGAGCGTGTGTGTGTTGTGTTTGAGAGCGTGTGTGTGTTGTGTTTGAGAGCGTGTGTGTGTTGTGTTTGAGAGCGTGTGTGTGTTGTGTTTGAGAGCGTGTGTGTGTTGTGTTTGAGAGCGTGTGTGTGTTGTGTTTGAGAGCGTGTGTGTGTTGTGTTTGAGAGCGTGTGTGTGTTGTGTTTGAGAGCGCGCGTGTGTGTGTGTTGTGTTTGAGAGCGCGCGTGTGTGTGTGTTGTGTTTGAGAGCGCGCGTGTGTGTGTGTTGTGTTTGAGAGCGCGCGTGTGTGTGTGTTGTGTTTGAGAGCGCGCGTGTGTGTGTGTTGTGTTTGAGAGCGCGCGTGTGTGTGTGTTGTGTTTGAGAGCGCGCGTGTGTGTGTGTTGTGTTTGAGAGCGCGCGTGTGTGTGTGTTGTGTTTGAGAGCGCGCGTGTGTGTGTGTTGTGTTTGAGAGCGCGCGTGTGTGTGTGTGGTGTTTGAGAGCGCGCGTGTGTGTGTTGTATATTGTGTGGTGTTTGAGAGCGCGCGTGTGTGTGTTGTATATTGTGTGGTGTTTGAGAGCGTGTGTGTGTGTGTGTTGTGTGGTGTTTGAGAGCGTGTGTGTGTGTGTTGTGTGGTGTTTGAGAGCGTGTGTGTGTGTGTTGTGTGGTGTTTGAGAGCGTGTGTGTGTGTGTTGTGTGGTGTTTGAGAGCGTGTGTGTGTGTGTTGTGTGGTGTTTGAGAGCGTGTGTGTGTGTGTTGTGTGGTGTTTGAGAGCGTGTGTGTGTGTGTTGTGTGGTGTTTGAGAGCGTGTGTGTGTGTGTTGTGTGGTGTTTGAGAGCGTGTGTGTGTGTGTTGTGTGGTGTTTGAGAGCGTGTGTGTGTGTGTTGTGTGGTGTTTGAGAGCGTGTGTGTGTGTGTTGTGTGGTGTTTGAGAGCGTGTGTGTGTGTGTTGTGTGGTGTTTGAGAGCGTGTGTGTGTGTGTTGTGTGGTGTTTGAGAGCGTGTGTGTGTGTGTTGTGTGGTGTTTGAGAGCGTGTGTGTGTGTGTTGTGTGGTGTTTGAGAGCGTGTGTGTGTGTGTTGTGTGGTGTTTGAGAGCGTGTGTGTGTGTGTTGTGTGGTGTTTGAGAGCGTGTGTGTGTGTGTTGTGTGGTGTTTGAGAGCGTGTGTGTGTGTGTGTTGTGTGGTGTTTGAGAGCGTGTGTGTGTGTGTTGTGTGGTGTTTGAGAGCGTGTGTGTGTGTGTTGTGTGGTGTTTGAGAGCGTGTGTGTGTGTGTTGTGTGGTGTTTGAGAGCGTGTGTGTGTGTGTTGTGTGGTGTTTGAGAGCGTGTGTGTGTGTGTTGTGTGGTGTTTGAGAGCGTGTGTGTGTGTGTTGTGTGGTGTTTGAGAGCGTGTGCGTGTGTGTGTTGTGTGGTGTTTGAGAGCGTGTGCGTGTGTGTGTTGTGTGGTGTTTGAGAGCGTGTGCGTGTGTGTGTTGTGTGGTGTTTGAGAGCGTGTGCGTGTGTGTGTTGTGTGGTGTTTGAGAGCGTGTGCGTGTGTGTGTTGTGTGGTGTTTGAGAGCGTGTGCGTGTGTGTGTTGTGTGGTGTTTGAGAGCGTGTGCGTGTGTGTGTTGTGTGGTGTTTGAGAGCGTGTGCGTGTGTGTGTTGTGTGGTGTTTGAGAGCGTGTGCGTGTGTGTGTTGTGTGGTGTTTGAGAGCGTGTGCGTGTGTGTGTTGTGTGGTGTTTGAGAGCGTGTGCGTGTGTGTGTTGTGTGGTGTTTGAGAGCGTGTGCGTGTGTGTGTTGTGTGGTGTTTGAGAGCGTGTGCGTGTGTGTGTTGTGTGGTGTTTGAGAGCGTGTGCGTGTGTGTGTTGTGTGGTGTTTGAGAGCGTGTGCGTGTGTGTGTTGTGTGGTGTTTGAGAGCGTGTGCGTGTGTGTGTTGTGTGGTGTTTGAGAGCGTGTGCGTGTGTGTGTTGTGTGGTGTTTGAGAGCGTGTGCGTGTGTGTGTTGTGTGGTGTTTGAGAGCGTGTGCGTGTGTGTGTTGTGTGGTGTTTGAGAGCGTGTGCGTGTGTGTGTTGTGTGGTGTTTGAGAGCGTGTGCGTGTGTGTGTTGTGTGGTGTTTGAGAGCGTGTGCGTGTGTGTGTTGTGTGGTGTTTGAGAGCGTGTGCGTGTGTGTGTTGTGTGGTGTTTGAGAGCGTGTGCGTGTGTGTGTTGTGTGGTGTTTGAGAGCGTGTGCGTGTGTGTGTTGTGTGGTGTTTGAGAGCGTGTGCGTGTGTGTGTTGTGTGGTGTTTGAGAGCGTGTGCGTGTGTGTGTTGTGTGGTGTTTGAGAGCGTGTGCGTGTGTGTGTTGTGTGGTGTTTGAGAGCGTGTGCGTGTGTGTGTTGTGTGGTGTTTGAGAGCGTGTGCGTGTGTGTGTTGTGTGGTGTTTGAGAGCGTGTGCGTGTGTGTGTTGTGTGGTGTTTGAGAGCGTGTGTTGTGTTTGAGAGCGTGTGTGTGTGTGTTGTGTGGTGTTTGAGAGCGTGTGTTGTGTTTGAGAGCGTGTGTGTGTGTGTTGTGTGGTGTTTGAGAGCGTGTGTGTGTGTGTGTTGTGTTTGAGAGCGTGTGTTGTGTGGTGTTTGAGAGCGTGTGTTGTGTTTGAGAGCGCGTGTGTGTTGTGTGGTGTTTGAGAGCGTGTGTGTGTGTGTTGTGTGGTGTTTGAGAGCGTGTGTGTGTGTGTGTTGTGTGGTGTTTGAGAGCATGTGTGTGTGTGTTGTGTGGTGTTTGAGAGCGTGTGTGTGTGTGTGTTGTGTGGTGTTTGAGAGCCAGTGTGTGTTGTGTTTGAGAGCGTGTGTGTGTGTGTTGTGTGGTGTTTGAGAGCGTGTGTGTGTGTGTTGTGTTTGAGAGCGTGTGTTGTGTGGTGTTTGAGAGCGTGTGTTGTGTGGTGTTTGAGAGCGTGTGTTGTGTGGTGTTTGAGAGCGTGTGTTGTGTGGTGTTTGAGAGCGTGTGTGTGTTGTGTTTGAGAGTGTGTGTGTGTGTGTGTTGTGTTTGAGAGCGTGTGTTGTGTGGTGTTTGAGAGCGTGTGTTGTGTGGTGTTTGTGTGCGTGTGTTGTGTGGTGTTTGAGAGCGTGTGTTGTGTGGTGTTTGCGTGCGTGTGTGTGTTGTGTTTGAGTGTGTGTGTGTGTGTGTGTGTGTGGTGTTTGAGAGCGTGTGTGTGTGTGTTGTGTGGTGTTTGAGAGCGTGTGTGTGTGTGTTGTGTGGTGTTTGAGAGCGTGTGTGTGTGTGTTGTGTGGTGTTTGAGAGCGTGTGTGTGTGTGTTGTGTGGTGTTTGAGAGCGTGTGTGTGTGTGTGTGTGTGTGGTGTTTGAGAGCGTGTGTGTGTGTGTTGTGTGGTGTTTGAGAGCGTGTGTGTGTGTGTTGTGTGGTGTTTGAGAGCGTGTGTGTGTGTGTTGTGTGGTGTTTGAGTGCGTGTGTGTGTGTGTTGTGTGGTGTTTGAGAGCGTATGTGTGTGTGTTGTGTTGTGTTTGAGAGCGTGTGTGTGTGTGTTGTGTTGTGTTTGAGAGCGTGTGTGTGTTGTGTTTGAGAGCGCGTGTGTGTTGTGTTTGAGAGCGCGTGTGTGTTGTGTTTGAGAGCGCGCGTGTGTGTGTGTTGTGTTTGAGAGCGTGTGTGTATGTTGTGTTGTGTTTGAGAGCGTGTGTGTATGTTGTGTTGTGTTTGAGAGTGTGTGTGTTGTGTTGTGTTTGAGAGTGTGTGTGTTGTGTTGTATTTGAGAGTGTGTGTGTTGTGTTGTATTTGAGTGTGTGTGTGTTGTGTTGTATTTGAGAGTGTGTGTGTTGTGTTGTATTTGAGAGTGTGTGTGTTGTGTTGTATTTGAGAGTGTGTGTGTTGTGTTGTATTTGAGAGTGTGTGTGTTGTGTTGTATTTGAGAGTGTGTGTGTTGTGTTGTATTTGAGAGTGTGTGTGTTGTGTTGTATTTGAGAGTGTGTGTGTTGTGTTGTATTTGAGAGTGTGTGTGTTGTGTTGTATTTGAGAGTGTGTGTGTTGTGTTGTATTTGAGAGTGTGTGTGTTGTGTTGTATTTGAGAGTGTGTGTGTTGTGTTGTATTTGAGAGCGTGTGTGTGTGTGTGTGTTGTGTTGTGTTTGAGAGCGTGTGTTGTGTTGTGTTTGAGAGCGTGTGTGTATGTTGTGTTGTGTTTGAGAGCGTATGTTGTGTTGTGTTTGAGAGCGTGTGTTGTGTTGTGTTTGAGAGCGTGTGTTGTGTTGTGTTTGAGAGCGTGTGTTGTGTTGTGTTTGAGAGCGTGTGTGTGTGTTGTGTTTGAGAGCGTGTGTGTGTGTTGTGTTTGAGAGCGTGTGTGTGTGTTGTGTTTGAGAGCGTGTTGTGTTGTGTTTGAGAGCGTGTTGTGTTGTGTTTGAGAGCGTGTTGTGTTGTGTTTGAGAGCGTGTTGTGTTGTGTTTGAGAGCGTGTTGTGTTGTGTTTGAGAGCGTGTTGTGTTGTGTTTGAGAGCGTGTTGTGTTGTGTTTGAGAGCGTGTTGTGTTGTGTTTGAGAGCGTGTTGTGTTGTGTTTGAGAGCGTGTTGTGTTGTGTTTGAGAGCGTGTTGTGTTGTGTTTGAGAGCGTGTTGTGTTGTGTTTGAGAGCGTGTTGTGTTGTGTTTGAGAGCGTGTTGTGTTGTGTTTGAGAGCGTGTTGTGTTGTGTTTGAGAGCGTGTTGTGTTGTGTTTGAGAGCGTGTTGTGTTGTGTTTGAGAGCGTGTTGTGTTGTGTTTGAGAGCGTGTTGTGTTGTGTTTGAGAGCGTGTTGTGTTGTGTTTGAGAGCGTGTTGTGTTGTGTTTGAGAGCGTGTTGTGTTGTGTTTGAGAGCGTGTTGTGTTGTGTTTGAGAGCATGTTGTGTTTGAGAGCGTGTTGTGTTGTGTTTGAGAGCGTGTTGTGTTTGAGAGCGTGTTGTGTTGTGTTTGAGAGCGTGTTGTGTTGTGTTTGAGAGCGTGTTGTGTTGTGTTTGAGAGCGTGTTGTGCTGTGTTTGAGAGCGTGTTGTGTTGTGTTTGAGAGCGTGTTGTGCTGTGTTTGAGAGCGCGCGTGTGTGAGTGTGTTGTGTTTGAGAGCGCGTGTGTATGTTGTGTTGTGTTTGAGAGCGCGTGTGTGTTGTGTTTGAGAGCGCGTGTGTGTTGTGTTTGAGAGCGCGTGTGTGTTGTGTTTGAGAGCGCGTGTGTGTTGTGTTTGAGAGCGCGTGTGTGTTGTGTTTGAGAGCGCGTGTGTGTTGTGTTTGAGAGCGCGTGTGTGTTGTGTTTGAGAGCGCGTGTGTGTTGTGTTTGAGAGCGCGTGTGTGTTGTGTTTGAGAGCGCGTGTGTGTTGTGTTTGAGAGCGCGTGTGTGTTGTGTTTGAGAGCGCGTGTGTGTTGTGTTTGAGAGCGCGTGTGTGTTGTGTTTGAGAGCGCGTGTGTGTTGTGTTTGAGAGCGCGTGTGTGTTGTGTTTGAGAGCGCGTGTGTGTTGTGTTTGAGAGCGCGTGTGTGTTGTGTTTGAGAGCGCGTGTGTGTTGTGTTTGAGAGCGCGTGTGTGTTGTGTTTGAGAGCGCGTGTGTGTTGTGTTTGAGAGCGCGTGTGTGTTGTGTTTGAGAGCGCGTGTGTGTTGTGTTTGAGAGCGCGTGTGTGTTGTGTTTGAGAGCGCGTGTGTGTGTTGTGTTTGAGAGCGCGTGTGTGTGTGTTGTGTTTGAGAGCGCGTGTGTGTGTGTTGTGTTTGAGAGCGCGTGTGTGTGTGTTGTGTTTGAGAGCGCGTGTGTGTGTGTTGTGTTTGAGAGCGTGTGTGTTGTTGTGTTTGAGAGCGTGTGTGTTGTTGTGTTTGAGAGCGTGTGTGTTGTTGTGTTTGAGAGCGTGTGTGTTGTTGTGTTTGAGAGCGTGTGTGTTGTTGTGTTTGAGAGCGTGTGTGTTGTGTGTTGTGTGGTGTTTGAGAGCGTGTGTGTTGTGTGTTGTGTGGTGTTTGAGAGCGTGTGTGTTGTGTGTTGTGTGGTGTTTGAGAGCGTGTGTGTGTGTGTTGTGTGGTGTTTGAGAGCGTGTGTGTGTGTGTTGTGTGGTGTTTGAGAGCGTGTGTGTGTGTGTGTTGTGTGGTGTTTGAGAGCGTGTGTGTGTGTGTTGTGTGGTGTTTGAGAGCGTGTGTGTGTGTGTTGTGTGGTGTTTGAGAGCGTGTGTGTGTGTGTTGTGTGGTGTTTGAGAGCGTGTGTGTGTGTGTTGTGTGGTGTTTGAGAGCGTGTGTGTGTGTGTTGTGTGGTGTTTGAGAGCGTGTGTGTGTGTGTTGTGTGGTGTTTGAGAGCGTGTGTGTGTGTGTTGTGTGGTGTTTGAGAGCGTGTGTGTGTGTGTTGTGTGGTGTTTGAGAGCGTGTGTGTGTGTGTTGTGTGGTGTTTGAGAGCGTGTGTGTGTGTGTTGTGTGGTGTTTGAGAGCGTGTGTGTGTGTGTTGTGTGGTGTTTGAGAGCGTGTGTGTGTGTGTTGTGTGGTGTTTGAGAGCGTGTGTGTGTGTGTTGTGTGGTGTTTGAGAGCGTGTGTGTGTGTGTTGTGTGGTGTTTGAGAGCGTGTGTGTGTGTGTTGTGTGGTGTTTGAGAGCGTGTGTGTGTGTGTTGTGTGGTGTTTGAGAGCGTGTGTGTGTGTGTTGTGTGGTGTTTGAGAGCGTGTGTGTGTGTGTTGTGTGGTGTTTGAGAGCGTGTGTGTGTGTGTTGTGTGGTGTTTGAGAGCGTGTGTGTGTGTGTTGTGTGGTGTTTGAGAGCGTGTGTGTGTGTGTTGTGTGGTGTTTGAGAGCGTGTGTGTGTGTGTTGTGTGGTGTTTGAGAGCGTGTGTGTGTGTGTTGTGTGGTGTTTGAGAGCGTGTGTGTGTGTGTTGTGTGGTGTTTGAGAGCGTGTGTGTGTGTGTTGTGTGGTGTTTGAGAGCGTGTGTGTGTGTGTTGTGTGGTGTTTGAGAGCGTGTGTGTGTGTGTTGTGTGGTGTTTGAGAGCGTGTGTGTGTGTGTTGTGTGGTGTTTGAGAGCGTGTGTGTGTGTGTTGTGTGGTGTTTGAGAGCGTGTGTGTGTGTGTTGTGTGGTGTTTGAGAGCGTGTGTGTGTGTGTTGTGTGGTGTTTGAGAGCGTGTGTGTGTGTGTGTGTTGTGTGGTGTTTGAGAGCGTGTGTGTGTGTGTGTGTTGTGTGGTGTTTGAGAGCGTGTGTGTGTGTGTGTGTTGTGTGGTGTTTGAGAGCGTGTGTGTGTGTGTGTGTTGTGTGGTGTTTGAGAGCGTGTGTGTGTGTGTGTGTTGTGTGGTGTTTGAGAGCGTGTGTGTGTGTGTGTGTTGTGTGGTGTTTGAGAGCGTGTGTGTGTGTGTGTGTTGTGTGGTGTTTGAGAGCGTGTGTGTGTGTGTGTGTTGTGTGGTGTTTGAGAGCGTGTGTGTGTGTGTGTGTTGTGTGGTGTTTGAGAGCGTGTGTGTGTGTGTGTGTTGTGTGGTGTTTGAGAGCGTGTGTGTGTGTGTGTGTGTTGTGTGGTGTTTGAGAGCGTGTGTGTGTGTGTGTGTTGTGTGGTGTTTGAGAGCGTGTGTGTGTGTGTGTGTTGTGTGGTGTTTGAGAGCGTGTGTGTGTGTGTGTGTTGTGTGGTGTTTGAGAGCGTGTGTGTGTGTGTGTGTTGTGTGGTGTTTGAGAGCGTGTGTGTGTGTGTGTGTTGTGTGGTGTTTGAGAGCGTGTGTGTGTGTGTGTGTTGTGTGGTGTTTGAGAGCGTGTGTGTGTGTGTGTGTGTGTTGTGTGGTGTTTGAGAGCGTGTGTGTGTGTGTGTGTGTGTTGTGTGGTGTTTGAGAGCGTGTGTGTGTGTGTGTGTGTGTTGTGTGGTGTTTGAGAGCGTGTGTGTGTGTGTGTGTGTGTGTTGTGTGGTGTTTGAGAGCGTGTGTGTGTGTGTGTGTGTGTTGTGTGGTGTTTGAGAGCGTGTGTGTGTGTGTGTGTTGTGTGGTGTTTGAGAGGGTGTGTGTGTTGTGTTTGAGAGGGTGTGTGTGTTGTGTTTGAGAGGGTGTGTGTGTTGTGTTTGAGAGGGTGTGTGTGTTGTGTTTGAGAGGGTGTGTGTGTTGTGTTTGAGAGCGTGTGTGTGTTGTGTTTGAGAGGGTGTGTGTGTTGTGTTTGAGAGCGTGTGTGTGTGTGTGTGTGTGTGTGTGTGTGTGGTGTTTGAGAGCGTGTGTGTGTGTGTGTGTGGTGTTTGAGAGCGTGTGTGTGTGTGTTGTGTGGTGTTTGAGAGCGTGTGTGTGTGTGTTGTGTGGTGTTTGAGAGCGTGTGTGTGTGTGTGTTGTGTTTGAGAGCGTGTGTTGTGTGGTGTTTGAGAGCGTGTGTGTGTTGTGTTTGAGAGCGTGTGTGTGTGTGTGTTGTGTTTGAGAGCGTGTGTGTGTGTGTTGTGTGGTGTTTGAGAGCGTGTGTGTGTGTGTGTTGTGTTTGAGATCGTGTGTGTGTGTTGTGTTTGAGAGCGTGTGTGTGTGTGTGTTGTGTTTGAGAGCGTGTGTGTGTGTGTTGTGTGGTGTTTGAGAGCGTGTGTGTGTTGTGTTTGAGAGCGTGTGTGTGTTGTGTTTGAGAGCGTGTGTGTGTTGTGTTTGAGAGCGTGTGTGTGTTGTGTTTGAGAGCGTGTGTGTGTGTGTGTTGTGTTTGAGAGCGTGTGTGTGTGTGTGTTGTGTTTGAGAGCGTGTGTGTGTGTGTGTTGTGTTTGAGAGCGTGTGTGTGTGTGTGTTGTGTTTGAGAGCGTGTGTGTGTGTGTGTTGTGTTTGAGAGCGTGTGTGTGTGTGTGTTGTGTTTGAGAGCGTGTGTGTTGTGTGGTGTTTGAGAGCGTGTGTGTGTGTGTGTGTTGTGTGGTGTTTGAGAGGGTGTGTGTGTTGTGTTTGAGAGGGTGTGTGTGTTGTGTTTGAGAGGGTGTGTGTGTTGTGTTTGAGAGCGTGTGTGTGTGTGTGTGTGTTGTGTTTGAGAGCGTGTGTGTGTGTGTGTGTGTGTGTGTGTGGTGTTTGAGAGCGTGTGTGTGTGTGTTGTGTGGTGTTTGAGAGCGTGTGTGTGTGTGTTGTGTGGTGTTTGAGAGCGTGTGTGTGTGTGTTGTGTGGTGTTTGAGAGCGTGTGTGTGTGTGTGTTGTGTTTGAGAGCGTGTGTTGTGTGGTGTTTGAGAGCGTGTCTGTGTTGTGTTTGAGAGCGTGTGTGTGTGTGTGTTGTGTTTGAGAGCGTGTGTGTGTGTGTTGTGTGGTGTTTGAGAGCGTGTGTGTGTGTGTGTTGTGTTTGAGATCGTGTGTGTGTGTTGTGTTTGAGAGCGTGTGTGTGTGTGTGTTGTGTTTGAGAGCGTGTGTGTGTGTGTTGTGTGGTGTTTGAGAGCGTGTGTGTGTTGTGTTTGAGAGCGTGTGTGTGTTGTGTTTGAGAGCGTGTGTGTGTGTGTGTTGTGTTTGAGAGCGTGCGTGTGTGTGTGTTGTGTTTGAGAGCGTGTGTGTGTGTGTGTTGTGTTTGAGAGCGTGTGTGTGTGTGTGTTGTGTTTGAGAGCGTGTGTGTGTGTGTTGTGTTTGAGAGCGTGTGTGTGTGTGTGTGTTGTGTTTGAGAGCGTGTGTGTGTGTGTTGTGTTTGAGAGCGTGTGTGTGTGTTGTGTTTGAGAGCGTGTGTGTGTGTGTGTTGTGTTTGAGAGCGTGCGTGTGTGTGTGTGTTGTGTTTGAGAGCGTGCGTGTGTGTGTGTGTGTGTGTGTGTGTGTGTGTTGTGTTTGAGAGCGTGTGTGTGTGTGTGTGTGTGTGTGTGTGTGTGTGTGTGTGTGTGTGTGTGTGTTGTGTTTGAGAGCGTGTGTGTGTGTGTGTGTTGTGTTTGAGAGCGTGTTTGTGTGTTTGTGTTGTGTTTGAGAGCGTGTTTGTGTGTGTGTGTTGTGTTTGAGAGCGTGTTTGTGTGTGTGTGTTGTGTTTGAGAGCGTGTTTGTGTGTGTGTGTTGTGTTTGAGAGCGTGTTTGTGTGTGTGTGTTGTGTTTGAGAGCGTGTTTGTGTGTGTGTGTTGTGTTTGAGAGCGTGTTTGTGTGTGTGTGTTGTGTTTGAGAGCGTGTTTGTGTGTGTGTGTGTTGTGTTTGAGAGCGTGTTTGTGTGTGTGTTGTGTTTGAGAGCGTGTTTGTGTGTGTGTGTGTTGTGTTTGAGAGCGTGTGTGTGTGTGTTGTGTTTGAGAGCGTGTGTGTGTGTGTGTGTGTGTGTGTGTGTGTGTTGTTTGAGAGCGTGTGTGTGTGTGTGTGTGTGTGTGTGTGTGTGTGTTGTTTGAGAGCGTGTGTGTGTGTGTGTGTGTTGTGTTTGAGAGCGTGTGTGTGTGTGTGTGTGTGTTGTGTTTGAGAGCGTGTGTGTGTGTGTGTGTGTGTTGTGTTTGAGAGCGTGTGTGTGTGTGTGTGTTGTGTTTGAGAGCGTGTGTGTGTGTGTGTTGTGTTTGAGAGCGTGTGTGTGTGTGTTGTGTTTGAGAGCGTGTGTGTGTGTGTGTTGTGTTTGAGAGCGTGTGTGTGTGTGTGTTGTGTTTGAGAGCGTGTGTGTGTGTGTGTTGTGTTTGAGAGCGTGTGTGTGTGTGTGTTGTGTTTGAGAGCGTGTGTGTGTGTGTGTTGTGTTTGAGAGCGTGTGTGTGTGTGTGTTGTGTTTGAGAGCGTGTGTGTGTGTGTGTTGTGTTTGAGAGCGTGTGTGTGTGTGTGTGTTGTGTTTGAGAGCGTGTGTGTGTGTGTTGTGTTTGAGAGCGTGTGTGTGTGTGTGTTGTGTTTGAGAGCGTGTGTGTGTGTGTGTTGTGTTTGAGAGCGTGTGTGTGTGTGTGTTGTGTTTGAGAGCGTGTGTGTGTGTGTGTTGTGTTTGAGAGCGTGTGTGTGTGTGTGTGTTGTGTTTGAGAGCGTGTGTGTGTGTTGTGTTTGAGAGCGTGTGTGTGTGTGTGTTGTGTTTGAGAGCGTGTGTGTGTGTGTTGTGTTTGAGAGGGTGTGTGTGTGTGTGTTGTGTTTGAGAGGGTGTGTGTGTGTGTGTTGTGTTTGAGAGCGTGTGTGTGTGTGTGTGTTGTGTTTGAGAGCGTGTGTGTGTGTGTGTTGTGTTTGAGAGCGTGTGTGTGTGTGTGTTGTGTTTGAGAGCGTGTGTGTGTGTGTGTTGTGTTTGAGAGCGTGTGTGTGTGTGTGTGTTGTGTTTGAGAGCGTGTGTGTGTGTGTTGTGTTTGAGAGCGTGTGTGTGTGTGTTGTGTTTGAGAGCGTGTGTGTGTGTGTGTTGTGTTTGAGAGCGTGTGTGTGTGTGTGTTGTGTTTGAGAGCGTGTGTGTGTGTGTGTTGTGTTTGAGAGCGTGTGTGTGTGTGTGTTGTGTTTGAGAGCGTGTGTGTGTGTGTGTGTTGTGTTTGAGAGCGTGTGTGTGTGTTGTGTTTGAGAGCGTGTGTGTGTGTGTGTTGTGTTTGAGAGCGTGTGTGTGTGTGTTGTGTTTGAGAGGGTGTGTGTGTGTGTGTGTTGTGTTTGAGAGCGTGTGTGTGTGTGTTGTGTTTGAGAGCGTGTGTGTGTGTGTGTGTTGTGTTTGAGAGCGTGTGTGTGTGTTGTGTTTGAGAGCGTGTGTGTGTGTTGTGTTTGAGAGCGTGTGTGTGTGTTGTGTTTGAGAGCGTGTGTGTGTGTGTGTTGTGTTTGAGAGCGTGTGTGTGTGTGTGTTGTGTTTGAGAGCGTGTGTGTGTGTGTGTGTTGTGTTTGAGAGCGTGTGTGTGTGTGTGTTGTGTTTGAGAGCGTGTGTGTGTGTTGTGTTTGAGAGCGTGTGTGTGTGTGTGTGTTGTGTTTGAGAGCGTGTGTGTGTGTGTGTGTTGTGTTTGAGAGCGTGTGTGTGTGTGTGTGTTGTGTTTGAGAGCGTGTGTGTGTGTGTGTGTGTTGTGTTTGAGAGCGTGTGTGTGTGTGTGTGTTGTGTTTGAGAGCGTGTGTGTGTGTGTTGTGTTTGAGAGCGTGTGTGTGTGTTGTGTTTGAGAGCGTGTGTGTGTGTGTGTTGTGTTTGAGAGCGTGCGTGTGTGTGTGTGTTGTGTTTGAGAGCGTGCGTGTGTGTGTGTGTGTGTGTGTGTGTGTGTGTGTGTGTGTGTGTGTGTGTGTGTTGTGTTTGAGAGCGTGTGTGTGTGTGTGTGTGTTGTGTTTGAGAGCGTGTTTGTGTGTTTGTGTTGTGTTTGAGAGCGTGTTTGTGTGTGTGTGTTGTGTTTGAGAGCGTGTTTGTGTGTGTGTGTTGTGTTTGAGAGCGTGTTTGTGTGTGTGTGTTGTGTTTGAGAGCGTGTTTGTGTGTGTGTGTTGTGTTTGAGAGCGTGTTTGTGTGTGTGTGTTGTGTTTGAGAGCGTGTTTGTGTGTGTGTGTTGTGTTTGAGAGCGTGTTTGTGTGTGTGTGTTGTGTTTGAGAGCGTGTTTGTGTGTGTGTGTTGTGTTTGAGAGCGTGTTTGTGTGTGTGTGTGTTGTGTTTGAGAGCGTGTTTGTGTGTGTGTTGTGTTTGAGAGCGTGTTTGTGTGTGTGTGTGTTGTGTTTGAGAGCGTGTGTGTGTGTGTTGTGTTTGAGAGCGTGTGTGTGTGTGTGTGTGTGTGTGTGTGTGTTGTGTGGTGTTTGAGAGCGTGTGTGTGTGTGTGTGTTGTGTGGTGTTTGAGAGGGTGTGTGTGTTGTGTTTGAGAGGGTGTGTGTGTTGTGTTTGAGAGGGTGTGTGTGTTGTGTTTGAGAGGGTGTGTGTGTTGTGTTTGAGAGGGTGTGTGTGTTGTGTTTGAGAGCGTGTGTGTGTTGTGTTTGAGAGGGTGTGTGTGTTGTGTTTGAGAGCGTGTGTGTGTGTGTGTGTGTGTGTGTGTGTGTGGTGTTTGAGAGCGTGTGTGTGTGTGTTGTGTGGTGTTTGAGAGCGTGTGTGTGTGTGTTGTGTGGTGTTTGAGAGCGTGTGTGTGTGTGTGTTGTGTTTGAGAGCGTGTGTTGTGTGGTGTTTGAGAGCGTGTGTGTGTTGTGTTTGAGAGCGTGTGTGTGTGTGTGTTGTGTTTGAGAGCGTGTGTGTGTGTGTTGTGTGGTGTTTGAGAGCGTGTGTGTGTGTGTGTTGTGTTTGAGATCGTGTGTGTGTGTTGTGTTTGAGAGCGTGTGTGTGTGTGTGTTGTGTTTGAGAGCGTGTGTGTGTGTGTTGTGTGGTGTTTGAGAGCGTGTGTGTGTTGTGTTTGAGAGCGTGTGTGTGTTGTGTTTGAGAGCGTGTGTGTGTTGTGTTTGAGAGCGTGTGTGTGTTGTGTTTGAGAGCGTGTGTGTGTGTGTGTTGTGTTTGAGAGCGTGTGTGTGTGTGTGTTGTGTTTGAGAGCGTGTGTGTGTGTGTGTTGTGTTTGAGAGCGTGTGTGTGTGTGTGTTGTGTTTGAGAGCGTGTGTGTGTGTGTGTTGTGTTTGAGAGCGTGTGTGTGTGTGTGTTGTGTTTGAGAGCGTGTGTGTGTGTGTGTTGTGTTTGAGAGCGTGTGTGTTGTGTGGTGTTTGAGAGCGTGTGTGTGTGTGTGTGTTGTGTGGTGTTTGAGAGGGTGTGTGTGTTGTGTTTGAGAGGGTGT
Organism: Carcharodon carcharias; assembly: GCF_017639515.1. Classification (NCBI taxonomy): domain Eukaryota; kingdom Metazoa; phylum Chordata; class Chondrichthyes; order Lamniformes; family Lamnidae; genus Carcharodon; species Carcharodon carcharias. The sequence goes on along the minus strand of NC_054478.1, from coordinate 143,166,791 downwards.
GTGTGTTGTGTTTGAGAGGGTGTGTGTGTTGTGTTTGAGAGCGTGTGTGTGTGTGTGTGTGTTGTGTTTGAGAGCGTGTGTGTGTGTGTGTGTGTGTGGTGTTTGAGAGCGTGTGTGTGTGTGTTGTGTGGTGTTTGAGAGCGTGTGTGTGTGTGTTGTGTGGTGTTTGAGAGCGTGTGTGTGTGTGTTGTGTGGTGTTTGAGAGCGTGTGTGTGTGTGTGTTGTGTTTGAGAGCGTGTGTTGTGTGGTGTTTGAGAGCGTGTGTGTGTTGTGTTTGAGAGCGTGTGTGTGTGTGTGTTGTGTTTGAGAGCGTGTGTGTGTGTGTTGTGTGGTGTTTGAGAGCGTGTGTGTGTGTGTGTTGTGTTTGAGATCGTGTGTGTGTGTTGTGTTTGAGAGCGTGTGTGTGTGTGTGTTGTGTTTGAGAGCGTGTGTGTGTGTGTTGTGTGGTGTTTGAGAGCGTGTGTGTGTTGTGTTTGAGAGCGTGTGTGTGTTGTGTTTGAGAGCGTGTGTGTGTGTGTGTTGTGTTTGAGAGCGTGCGTGTGTGTGTGTTGTGTTTGAGAGCGTGTGTGTGTGTGTGTTGTGTTTGAGAGCGTGTGTGTGTGTGTGTTGTGTTTGAGAGCGTGTGTGTGTGTGTTGTGTTTGAGAGCGTGTGTGTGTGTGTGTGTTGTGTTTGAGAGCGTGTGTGTGTGTGTTGTGTTTGAGAGCGTGTGTGTGTGTTGTGTTTGAGAGCGTGTGTGTGTGTGTGTTGTGTTTGAGAGCGTGCGTGTGTGTGTGTGTTGTGTTTGAGAGCGTGCGTGTGTGTGTGTGTGTGTGTGTGTGTGTGTTGTGTTTGAGAGCGTGTGTGTGTGTGTGTGTGTGTGTGTGTGTGTGTGTGTGTGTGTGTGTGTGTGTGTTGTGTTTGAGAGCGTGTGTGTGTGTGTGTGTTGTGTTTGAGAGCGTGTTTGTGTGTTTGTGTTGTGTTTGAGAGCGTGTTTGTGTGTGTGTGTTGTGTTTGAGAGCGTGTTTGTGTGTGTGTGTTGTGTTTGAGAGCGTGTTTGTGTGTGTGTGTTGTGTTTGAGAGCGTGTTTGTGTGTGTGTGTTGTGTTTGAGAGCGTGTTTGTGTGTGTGTGTTGTGTTTGAGAGCGTGTTTGTGTGTGTGTGTTGTGTTTGAGAGCGTGTTTGTGTGTGTGTGTGTTGTGTTTGAGAGCGTGTTTGTGTGTGTGTTGTGTTTGAGAGCGTGTTTGTGTGTGTGTGTGTTGTGTTTGAGAGCGTGTGTGTGTGTGTTGTGTTTGAGAGCGTGTGTGTGTGTGTGTGTGTGTGTGTGTGTGTTGTTTGAGAGCGTGTGTGTGTGTGTGTGTGTGTGTGTGTGTGTGTGTTGTTTGAGAGCGTGTGTGTGTGTGTGTGTGTTGTGTTTGAGAGCGTGTGTGTGTGTGTGTGTGTGTTGTGTTTGAGAGCGTGTGTGTGTGTGTGTGTTGTGTTTGAGAGCGTGTGTGTGTGTGTGTTGTGTTTGAGAGCGTGTGTGTGTGTGTTGTGTTTGAGAGCGTGTGTGTGTGTGTTGTGTTTGAGAGCGTGTGTGTGTGTGTGTTGTGTTTGAGAGCGTGTGTGTGTGTGTGTTGTGTTTGAGAGCGTGTGTGTGTGTGTGTTGTGTTTGAGAGCGTGTGTGTGTGTGTGTTGTGTTTGAGAGCGTGTGTGTGTGTGTGTTGTGTTTGAGAGCGTGTGTGTGTGTGTGTTGTGTTTGAGAGCGTGTGTGTGTGTGTGTGTTGTGTTTGAGAGCGTGTGTGTGTGTGTTGTGTTTGAGAGCGTGTGTGTGTGTGTTGTGTTTTGAGAGCGTGTGTGTGTGTGTGTTGTGTTTGAGAGCGTGTGTGTGTGTGTGTTGTGTTTGAGAGCGTGTGTGTGTGTGTGTTGTGTTTGAGAGCGTGTGTGTGTGTGTGTTGTGTTTGAGAGCGTGTGTGTGTGTGTGTGTTGTGTTTGAGAGCGTGTGTGTGTGTTGTGTTTGAGAGCGTGTGTGTGTGTGTGTTGTGTTTGAGAGCGTGTGTGTGTGTGTTGTGTTTGAGAGGGTGTGTGTGTGTGTGTTGTGTTTGAGAGGGTGTGTGTGTGTGTGTTGTGTTTGAGAGCGTGTGTGTGTGTGTGTGTTGTGTTTGAGAGCGTGTGTGTGTGTGTGTTGTGTTTGAGAGCGTGTGTGTGTGTGTGTTGTGTTTGAGAGCGTGTGTGTGTGTGTGTTGTGTTTGAGAGCGTGTGTGTGTGTGTGTGTTGTGTTTGAGAGCGTGTGTGTGTGTGTTGTGTTTGAGAGCGTGTGTGTGTGTGTTGTGTTTGAGAGCGTGTGTGTGTGTGTGTTGTGTTTGAGAGCGTGTGTGTGTGTGTGTTGTGTTTGAGAGCGTGTGTGTGTGTGTGTTGTGTTTGAGAGCGTGTGTGTGTGTGTGTTGTGTTTGAGAGCGTGTGTGTGTGTGTGTGTTGTGTTTGAGAGCGTGTGTGTGTGTTGTGTTTGAGAGCGTGTGTGTGTGTGTGTTGTGTTTGAGAGCGTGTGTGTGTGTGTTGTGTTTGAGAGGGTGTGTGTGTGTGTGTTGTGTTTGAGAGCGTGTGTGTGTGTGTTGTGTTTGAGAGCGTGTGTGTGTGTGTGTGTTGTGTTTGAGAGCGTGTGTGTGTGTTGTGTTTGAGAGCGTGTGTGTGTGTTGTGTTTGAGAGCGTGTGTGTGTGTGTGTTGTGTTTGAGAGCGTGTGTGTGTGTGTGTTGTGTTTGAGAGCGTGTGTGTGTGTGTGTTGTGTTTGAGAGCGTGTGTGTGTGTGTGTTGTGTTTGAGAGCGTGTGTGTGTGTTGTGTTTGAGAGCGTGTGTGTGTGTGTGTGTTGTGTTTGAGAGCGTGTGTGTGTGTGTGTGTTGTGTTTGAGAGCGTGTGTGTGTGTGTGTGTTGTGTTTGAGAGCGTGTGTGTGTGTGTGTGTGTTGTGTTTGAGAGCGTGTGTGTGTGTGTGTGTTGTGTTTGAGAGCGTGTGTGTGTGTGTTGTGTTTGAGAGCGTGTGTGTGTGTTGTGTTTGAGAGCGTGTGTGTGTGTGTGTTGTGTTTGAGAGCGTGCGTGTGTGTGTGTGTTGTGTTTGAGAGCGTGCGTGTGTGTGTGTGTGTGTGTGTGTGTTGTGTTTGAGAGCGTGTGTGTGTGTGTGTGTGTGTGTGTGTGTGTGTGTGTGTGTGTGTGTTGTGTTTGAGAGCGTGTGTGTGTGTGTGTGTGTTGTGTTTGAGAGCGTGTTTGTGTGTTTGTGTTGTGTTTGAGAGCGTGTTTGTGTGTGTGTGTTGTGTTTGAGAGCGTGTTTGTGTGTGTGTGTTGTGTTTGAGAGCGTGTTTGTGTGTGTGTGTTGTGTTTGAGAGCGTGTTTGTGTGTGTGTGTTGTGTTTGAGAGCGTGTTTGTGTGTGTGTGTTGTGTTTGAGAGCGTGTTTGTGTGTGTGTGTTGTGTTTGAGAGCGTGTTTGTGTGTGTGTGTTGTGTTTGAGAGCGTGTTTGTGTGTGTGTGTTGTGTTTGAGAGCGTGTTTGTGTGTGTGTGTTGTGTTTGAGAGCGTGTTTGTGTGTGTGTGTGTTGTGTTTGAGAGCGTGTTTGTGTGTGTGTGTTGTGTTTGAGAGCGTGTTTGTGTGTGTGTGTGTTGTGTTTGAGAGCGTGTGTGTGTGTGTTGTGTTTGAGAGCGTGTGTGTGTGTGTGTGTGTGTGTGTGTGTGTTGTTTGAGAGCGTGTGTGTGTGTGTGTGTGTGTGTGTGTGTGTGTGTGTGTTGTTTGAGAGCGTGTGTGTGTGTGTGTGTTGTGTTTGAGAGCGTGTGTGTGTGTGTGTGTGTTGTGTTTGAGAGCGTGTGTGTGTGTGTGTGTTGTGTTTGAGAGCGTGTGTGTGTGTGTGTTGTGTTTGAGAGCGTGTGTGTGTGTGTTGTGTTTGAGAGCGTGTGTGTGTGTGTGTTGTGTTTGAGAGCGTGTGTGTGTGTGTTGTGTTTGAGAGCGTGTGTGTGTGTGTGTTGTGTTTGAGAGCGTGTGTGTGTGTGTGTTGTGTTTGAGAGCGTGTGTGTGTGTGTGTTGTGTTTGAGAGCGTGTGTGTGTGTGTGTGTTGTGTTTGAGAGCGTGTGTGTGTGTGTGTTGTGTTTGAGAGCGTGTGTGTGTGTGTGTTGTGTTTGAGAGCGTGTGTGTGTGTTGTGTGGTGTTTGAGAGCGTGTGTGTGTGTGTGTTGTGTTTGAGAGCGTGTGTGTGTGTGTGTTGTGTTTGAGAGCGTGTGTGTGTGTGTGTGTTGTGTTTGAGAGCGTGTGTGTGTGTGTTGTGTTTGAGAGCGTGTGTGTGTGTGTTGTGTTTGAGAGCGTGTGTGTGTGTGTGTTGTGTTTGAGAGCGTGTGTGTGTGTGTGTTGTGTTTGAGAGCGTGTGTGTGTGTGTGTTGTGTTTGAGAGCGTGTGTGTGTGTGTGTGTTGTGTTTGAGAGCGTGTGTGTGTGTTGTGTTTGAGAGCGTGTGTGTGTGTGTGTTGTGTTTGAGAGCGTGTGTGTGTGTGTTGTGTTTGAGAGGGTGTGTGTGTGTGTGTTGTGTTTGAGAGGGTGTGTGTGTGTGTGTTGTGTTTGAGAGCGTGTGTGTGTGTGTGTGTTGTGTTTGAGAGCGTGTGTGTGTGTTGTGTTTGAGAGCGTGTGTGTGTGTGTGTTGTGTTTGAGAGCGTGTGTGTGTGTGTGTTGTGTTTGAGAGCGTGTGTGTGTGTGTGTGTTGTGTTTGAGAGCGTGTGTGTGTGTGTGTTGTGTTTGAGAGCGTGTGTGTGTGTTGTGTTTGAGAGCGTGTGTGTGTGTGTGTGTTGTGTTTGAGAGCGTGTGTGTGTGTGTGTGTTGTGTTTGAGAGCGTGTGTGTGTGTGTGTGTTGTGTTTGAGAGCGTGTGTGTGTGTGTGTGTGTTGTGTTTGAGAGCGTGTGTGTGTGTGTGTGTTGTGTTTGAGAGCGTGTGTGTGTGTGTGTGTTGTGTTTGAGAGCGTGTGTGTGTGTGTGTTGTGTTTGAGAGCGTGTGTGTGTGTGTGTGTTGTGTTTGAGAGCGTGTGTGTGTGTGTGTGTTGTGTTTGAGAGCGTGTGTGTGTGTGTGTGTTGTGTTTGAGAGCGTGTGTGTGTGTGTGTGTTGTGTTTGAGAGCGCGTGTGTGTGTGTGTGTTGTGTTTGAGAGCGCGTGTGTGTGTGTGTGTTGTGTTTGAGAGCGTGTGTGTGTGTGTGTGTGTGTGTTGTGTTTGAGATCATGTGTGTGTGTGTGTGTTGTGTTTGAGAGCATGTGTGTGTGTGTGTGTTGTGTTTGAGAGCGTGTGTGTGTGTGTGTGTTGTGTTTGAGAGCGTGTGTGTGTGTGTTGTGTTTGAGAGCGTGTGTGTGTGTTGTGTTTGAGAGCGTGTGTGTGTGTTGTGTTTGAGAGCGTGTGTGTGTGTGTGTGTTGTGTTTGAGAGCGTGTGTGTGTGTGTGTGTTGTGTTTGAGAGCGTGTGTGTGTGTGATGTGTTTGAGAGCGTGTGTGTGTGTGTGTTGTGTTTGAGAGCGTGTGTGTGTGTGTGTTGTGTTTGAGAGCGTGTGTGTGTGTGTGTTGTGTTTGAGAGCGTGTGTGTGTGTGTGTTGTGTTTGAGAGCGTGTGTGTGTGTGTGTTGTGTTTGAGAGCGTGTGTGTGTGTGTTGTGTTTGAGAGCGTGTGTGTGTGTGTTGTGTTTGAGAGCGTGTGTGTGTGTGTTGTGTTTGAGAGCGTGTGTGTGTGTGTTGTGTTTGAGAGCGTGTGTGTGTGTGTGTGTGTTGTGTTTGAGAGCGTGTGTGTGTGTGTGTGTGTTGTGTTTGAGAGCGTGTGTGTGTGTGTGTGTGTTGTGTTTGAGAGCGTGTGTGTGTGTGTGTGTGTGTGTGTGTTGTGTTTGAGAGCGTGTGTGTGTGTGTGTTGTGTTTGAGAGCATGTGTGTGTGTGTGTGTGTTGTGTTTGAGAGCGTGTGTGTGTGTGTGTGTGTTGTGTTTGAGAGCGTGTGTGTGTGTGTGTGTGTTGTGTTTGAGAGCGTGTGTGTGTGTGTGTGTGTGTGTGTTGTGTTTGAGAGCGTGTGTGTGTGTGTGTGTGTGTGTTGTGTTTGAGAGCGTGTGTGTGTGTGTTGTGTTTGAGCGTGTTTGTGTGTGTGTGTTGTGTTTGAGAGCGTGTGTGTGTGTGTGTGTGTTGTGTTTGAGAGCGTGTGTGTGTGTGTGTGTGTTGTGTTTGAGAGCGTGTGTGTGTGTGTTGTGTTTGAGCGTGTTTGTGTGTGTGTGTTGTGTTTGAGAGCGTGTGTGTGTGTGTGTGTGTGTTGTGTTTGAGAGCGTGTGTGTGTGTTGTGTTTGAGAGCGTGTGTGTGTGTTGTGTTTGAGAGCGTGTGTGTGTGTGTGTGTTGTGTTTGAGAGCGTGTGTGTGTGTGTGTGTGTGTGTGTGTGTGTTGTGTTTGAGAGCGTGTGTGTGTGTGTGTGTGTTGTGTTTGAGAGCGTGTGTGTGTGTGTGTGTGTGTGTGTGTGTTGTGTTTGAGAGCGTGTGTGTGTGTGTGTGTGTTTTGTTTGAGAGCGTGTGTGTGTGTGTGTGTGTTGTGTTTGAGAGCGTGTGTGTGTGTGTGTGTGTGTTGTGTTGTGTTCGTGGCTTGGCTTTGTTGCCCCTTGTATGATTAGCCAATTCACTACACCTTGAGGTAACTGAGATGCAGTGGAAGTTGTCCTGACCCCTACCCCAGTACCTGAAAGTGACAGGCCGGGTCTGCAAACTCCACCTCTCGATTACCGTCTGTTTTCTGTTCATATTTCAGTCCCAACGGACCGGCAGATTCCCATCCAGGATGGCAGTGTCAGTCACACAGTGTGTTGCAAGAGTCAAGGTAACCAACCTCACCTGCAGAAGGGAGGGAGAGCAGGGGAAGAGAGAGGAGGAACAGAGAGATGGTGGGCATGAGGAGGGTGGAGGAAAGCAAGCAAGAGGCAGGAGGTGAAGGCAAGATTTAATGAAAGAAAGCAGAGAGGAGATGGAGCAGGAGTGTGTGAGTGCTGCAGACGGGAAAGGAGAAAGAAAGATGTAAGGAAGGCTGAGGGATGGAGAGAGACATGCAGACGGAGAGCGGGAGATGAATTGGAAAGGAATGAATGCAACTCCTGTTTTCTGGAAATCACCCTGAGTGACAAGCCCTCAAAATACAGACTGGTCCTGGCTGTGCAGGAGTTATTTGACAGATTGATGAGAGCTAATTGAGATGGCCAATGTCTGATTAGCCAGAGGCAGCTTGGATTCAGGAGGGTAGGTTAGCTCTGGCCTGTGTAGTGGGGTAAGGAGTTCAGGTGCCAGAGGTAGTATTAGTTGGGTTTAGATACATTGCCGTGTAACAGACTGGTTGATCGGGCACAGGCCCCTGGGATAGAAGACACAACATTTACTGTAAATTCTCGTGTTAAAGTCGGATTTCTAAGACTAAATTTTTAGCCAAAGAGTAGGGGGGGTCGGCTTTTGCATGAGTAATATTTCTGTGGGGTTGAAATCCACCCTCCCCCATCGCCCCGCTACCACAGAGTTTCCGGGGACTGTTCCTGCCATCCCCGCCCTCCGAAAGTAGCCAAAAAAGTATTTTAATCACGTGTTGACATGTGAACAATGGTGTGCTGTTCTCTGATCCTATCAGTGATATCAATGTGCCAGGGTGAGCTTGACTTCAGTGGGTGGCAAGTGCAAAGATGTTGGAGTATTTGTCTAAAAGTTGGGGGTCAACTTGTTCTCGAGATCAAGCATTACTCTAATACAGACAGTATCTGATTGAACAGCTTGAAATGAGAGCAATGTAGATTCACTAGGTTGTTACCAAGGCTCTAAGAGTCAGATTGTGAGGAGAGATGACATAAGCTGAGTCTGTATTCCTGCCTGGAATGTGGAAGGCCAGCGGATGATTTGATTGGGGCTTTTGGAATTTTGAAATGAATGGGCGGGATGGGGGGAGAGGTGTTATCTAGAAATTCCTCACTGCTACCATAAAATCAAAGCAAAATACTGAGGGGGCTGGAAACCTGAAATGAATAATGGAAAATGCTGGAAAAACTCAGCTGGTCTGGCAGCATCTGAGGAGAGAGAAACAGAGTTAACGTTTTGAGTCCGTATGATGATTCTTCAGAGCTAAAGAGAAGTGGTCATTTCTACTTCCCTCAAGGTCTGAAGAAGGGTCACACGGACTCGAAAGGTTAACTCTGTGTGTCTCTCTCCTCAGATCCTGCCAGACCAGCTGAGTTTTTCCAGCATTTTCTGTTATTCGTTTTGTTTTCCTGCTGTTGGTTGAGTCTAGGACAAAGGAACAGAACCTTTAAAATCAGGTCCAGGTCAGTCAACTTAGGAATAATTTCTTCCCAGGTAGGGTGGTGGATGTGTGTAAAGACTCTTCTACAGAAAGCGACAGGTGCTGGGTGGGGGGGAGGGGGGGCTCAGTGATTAACTTTACCTCTGTGTTTGATAGCTTGTTGATGGCCAAGGACATTAAAGCAGGCGGATGGAGTTAAAGGTGTGGCCACGATCTCATTAAATGATGGAACAGGCCCCAGGAGCTGAGTGGCCAGTTTCAGTGCAGGTCGAACGTAGCTTTCGCGCACTTAAGAGGCAGAGTTTAAAATCGCCAAACGAAATGAGGGAGTTTTTAGATGCCGGGATCCTGGGTGGCATTTTTCATGCTTACCAGTTTGAACTGCCACCTCCAAGGATTTGTATCTGTGACCCCCCCTCGGATCTCCCTGCCCCCTTTCAAATTGTACCATTTGGTTCATGTCGTAGTGTTGTGAGTCCAGTCGGAAATGCTGCATTTACTGATAATCTGCCTGTTTCTTTTTTTTAACGCAGATATGAAGGAACAAGATGGCAACTCTTTCCACAGTCAGAACATTGAGGTGAGCTCTGAGCTCCAGACGGGAGCGATTCACTCACCCCCACCCCCCCCCACCCAACCCAGTCTCCTCTTTTCTGTTTAGTTTCTCCTTTTCACTGTTTTCATCAGGTTTTGATCATTAAAAATGCGGATGGAATGTTAACCTTTATTTGAAGGGGGCTGGATTACAACGGAGGGGACGTTATGCGATGTTGGTTATACTGAGCTCCTATTAGAGCAGATAGTGTGGAGTGACCGTGTTCGGTTCTGGGCCCTGTACCTCAGGAAGGATGTATTGGCCTGGGGTGGGGAGGTGGCAGAGCAGATTCACCGGTCTGTTACTGGGGCTAAAAGGGTTAAGTGATGAGGAAGGGTTGCACAGGCTGGGTTTGCATTCCCTCGAGGGTGTAAAATTAGGAGGTAATGAGGTAAAGCAAGTTGTTGTTGTGTTCCACACTCTCTCTCTCTCTCTCTCTCTCTCTCTCTCCCACCCCCCCCCCCCCCCACCTTGCTGTCTCTCCCTGTGTGTCTCACCCTCTCTCCTCCCCGTGTGTACCCCTCTCTCTTCTCCCCACTGCACATGGTCCCTGTGCCCCGCTTCCCCCCACTGGGGTGTCTAAGATGACTAAAGAAGTCGGTAGGTTGGATAGAGAGAAGCTGTTTCCTCTGGCAGGGGTGGGGGGTGGGGGGGTTGGGTGGGGGCGTGGGGGCGTGGGTTGGGGGTGGGTGTGGGGTGGGATGTGAGGGGGGGGAGGTGTGGGGTGGGATGTGAGGGGGTGGGATGTGTGGGGGGGTGGGTGTGGAGTGGGGGGGGTTGGAGAGGGGCGCCGATGTCAGGAAGCACTTCTTCGCGCAAAGGGGAATGGAAATCTGGAACTCTCCCCACCCCCGCCCCGAAAAGCCGCCGAGGCTGGAGGGTCAAATTGGAAATGTCAAAACCGGGAGGTTGGTGGATTGTTGTTGGGTAAGAGTATGGAGCCCAGGCACTTTGGGTGCGTGACCGATGAAGGACGGTATTGGGAAGACTGGATGCGGTCAGTAACGTTCCATGCTGTATCTCACACCCTCTTCTTTGTGACAGAGTCTGAGCAGGTACAAAATGGAGAGCAACCCGAGAGGCTACTGCGTCATAATTAATAACCACACCTTCGCAAAGATGGCGGAACGCCGAGGATCGCACGTGGATGCAGGTAATTACCGCGGTCGCTGCCCTGCCCCTGGTTTGGTGGCCCTGGCTCCGGGGTAAGCGATGCCCGAACTTGTGCCTCTATCGACCCTGTTTTGTGTTTTGTCCCCCCCCCACCCCCACCAGATCGGCTCATTAGGATCTTCAGGTGGCTTGGGTTTGACGTGGATCCTCAGGAGAATCTCACAGCTGCTGGGATGCAAGGCCTGATGAACAAGTACCAGGCGATGGATCACACGCTGCGTGATTGCTTCGTCTGCTGCATCCTGACCCACGGTGAGAAGGGTGTGATGTGCGGCACAGATGGTCAGCACGTCGCTATTTCCGAGATCACCTCCTTCTTCACGGGCAGGCAGTGCCCGACCCTTCGAGAGAAACCCAAGCTCTTCTTTATTCAGGCATGCCAGGGCACCAAGAAACAGGACAGCGTCGGGGTCGAGCTCAGCGGTGTCGGGGTCGAGCCCAGCGGTGTCGGGGTCGAGCCCAGCGGTGTCGGGGTCGAGCCCAGCGGTGTCGGGGTCAAGCACAGCAGCGTTGAGACCGAGCCCAGCAGCACCACGCTGGAGCAGGATGCTGTAAGCACCAATGCCACCATCCCCGACGAGGCGGATTTTCTCCTGGGCATGGCGACAGTGGAGGGATACGTCTCGTTCCGGCACATTCAGCAGGGCACCTGGTATATCCAATCACTCTGCGAGAACCTGGAGAAATACAGCGCCAGGTACTGACCCTGCCCCCCAACCCCCCCCCACCTCCAGGAGAGAGGAAACTGGGCACAGGGGAAGCATGTGGAGGAGAGAGAGAGCGGGACCCACGGGGAAGGAGGGAGAGCGGGACCCACGGGGGAGGAGGGAGAGCGAGAGCGGGACCCACGGGGGAGGAGAGAGAGCGAGAGCGGGACCCACGGGGGAGGAGAGAGAGCGAGAGCGGGACCCACGGGGGAGGAGAGAGAGCGAGAGCGGGACCCACGGGGGAGGAGAGAGAGCGAGAGCGGGACCCACGGGGGAGGAGAGAGAGCGAGAGCGGGACCCACGGGGGAGGAGAGAGAGCGAGAGCGGGACCCACGGGGGAGGAGAGAGAGCGAGAGCGGGACCCACGGGGGAGGAGAGAGAGCGAGAGCGGGACCCACGGGGGAGGAGAGAGAGCGAGAGCGGGACCCACGGGGGAGGAGAGAGAGCGAGAGCGGGACCCACGGGGGAGGAGAGAGAGCGAGAGCGGGACCCACGGGGGAGGAGAGAGAGCGAGAGCGAGAGCGGGACCCACGGGGGAGGAGAGAGAGCGAGAGCGGGACCCACGGGGGAGGAGAGAGAGCGAGAGCGGGACCCACGGGGGAGGAGAGAGAGCGAGAGCGGGACCCACGGGGGAGGAGAGAGAGTGAGAGAGAGAGCGGGACCCACGGGGGAGGAGAGAGAGTGAGAGCGAGAGCGGGACCCACGGGGGAGGAGAGAGAGCGAGAGAGAGAGCGGGACCCACGGGGGAGGAGAGAGAGCGAGAGAGAGAGCGGGACCCACGGGGGAGGAGAGAGAGCGAGAGCGGGACCCACGGGGAGGAGAGAGAGTGAGAGAGAGAGCGGGACCCACGGGGGAGGAGAGAGAGCGAGAGAGAGAGCGGGACCCACGGGGGAGGAGAGAGAGCGAGAGAGAGAGCGGGACCCACGGGGGAGGAGAGAGAGCGAGAGAGAGAGCGGGACCCACGGGGGAGGAGAGAGAGCGAGAGAGAGAGCGGGACCCACGGGGGAGGAGAGAGAGCGAGAGCGGGACCCACGGGGGAGGAGAGAGAGCGAGAGAGAGAGCGGGACCCACGGGGGAGGAGAGAGAGCGAGAGAGAGAGCGGGACCCACGGGGGAGGAGAGAGAGCGAGAGAGAGAGCGGGACCCACGGGGGAGGAGAGAGAGCGAGAGAGAGAGCGGGACCCACGGGGGAGGAGAGAGAGCGAGAGAGAGAGCGGGACCCACGGGGGAGGAGAGAGAGCGAGAGAGAGAGCGGGACCCACGGGGGAGGAGAGAGAGCGAGAGAGAGAGCGGGACCCACGGGGGAGGAGAGAGAGCGAGAGAGAGAGCGGGGACCCACGGGGGAGGAGAGAGAGCGAGAGAGAGAGCGGGACCCACGGGGGAGGAGAGAGAGCGAGAGAGAGAGCGGGACCCACGGGGGAGGAGAGAGAGCGAGAGAGAGAGCGGGACCCACGGGGGAGGAGAGAGAGCGAGAGAGAGAGCGGGACCCACGGGGAGGAGAGAGCGAGAGAGCGAGAGCGGGACCCACGGGGGAGGAGAGAGAGCGAGAGCGGGACCCACGGGGGAGGAGAGAGAGCGAGAGCGGGGACCCACGGGGGAGGAGAGAGAGCGAGAGCGGGACCCACGGGGGAGGAGAGAGAGCGAGAGCGGGACCCACGGGGGAGGAGAGAGAGCGAGAGCGGGACCCACGGGGGAGGAGAGAGAGCGAGAGCGGGACCCACGGGGGAGGAGAGAGAGCGAGAGCGGGACCCACGGGGGAGGAGAGAGAGCGAGAGCGGGGACCCACGGGGGAGGAGAGAGAGCGAGAGCGGGACCCACGGGGAGGAGAGAGAGCGAGAGCGGGACCCACGGGGGAGGAGAGAGAGCGAGAGCGGGACCCACGGGGGAGGAGAGAGAGCGAGAGCGGGACCCACGGGGGAGGAGAGAGAGCGAGAGCGGGACCCACGGGGGAGGAGAGAGAGCGAGAGCGGGACCCACGGGGGAGGAGAGAGAGCGAGAGCGGGACCCACGGGGGAGGAGAGAGAGCGAGAGCGGGACCCACGGGGGAGGAGAGAGAGAGAGAGCGGGACCCACGGGGGGAGGAGAGAGAGAGAGAGCGGGACCCACAGCGGGGAGGAGAGAGAGAGAGAGCGGGACCCACGGGGGAGGAGAGAGAGCGAGAGCGGGACCCACGGGGGAGGAGAGAGAGCGAGAGCGGGACCCACGGGGGAGGAGAGAGAGCGAGAGCGGGACCCACGGGGGAGGAGAGAGAGCGAGAGCGGGACCCACGGGGGGAGGAGAGAGGAGCGAGAGCGGGACCCACGGGGGAGGAGAGAGAGAGAGAGCGAGAGCGGGACCCACGGGGGAGGAGAGAGAGCGAGAGAGAGAGCGGGACCCACGGGGGAGGAGAGAGAGCGAGAGAGAGAGCGGGACCCACGGGGGAGGAGAGAGAGCGAGAGAGAGAGCGGGACCCACGGGGGAGGAGAGAGAGCGAGAGAGAGAGCGGGACCCACGGGGGAGGAGAGAGAGCGAGAGAGAGAGCGGGACCCACGGGGAGGAGAGAGAGCGAGAGAGAGAGCGGGACCCACGGGGAGGAGAGAGAGCGAGAGAGAGAGCGGGACCCACGGGGGAGGAGAGAGAGCGAGAGAGAGAGCGGGACCCACGGGGGAGGAGAGAGAGCGAGAGAGAGAGCGGGACCCACGGGGGAGGAGAGAGAGCGAGAGAGAGAGCGGGACCCACGGGGGAGGAGAGAGAGCGAGAGAGAGAGCGGGACCCACGGGGGAGGAGAGAGAGCGAGAGAGAGAGCGGGACCCACGGGGGAGGAGAGAGAGCGAGAGAGAGAGCGGGACCCACGGGGGAGGAGAGAGAGCGAGAGAGAGAGCGGGACCCACGGGGGAGGAGAGAGAGCGAGAGAGAGAGCGGGACCCACGGGGGAGGAGAGAGAGCGAGAGAGAGAGCGGGACCCACGGGGGAGGAGAGAGAGCGAGAGAGAGAGCGGGACCCACGGGGGAGGAGAGAGAGCGAGAGAGAGAGCGGGACCCACGGGGGAGGAGAAGAGAGCGAGAGAGAGAGCGGGACCCACGGGGGAGGAGAGAGAGCGAGAGAGAGAGCGGGACCCACGGGGGAGGAGAGAGAGCGAGAGAGAGAGCGGGACCCACGGGGGAGGAGAGAGAGCGAGAGAGAGAGCGGGACCCACGGGGGAGGAGAGAGAGCGAGAGAGAGAGCGGGACCCACGGGGAGGAGAGAGAGCGAGAGAGAGAGCGGGACCCACGGGGGAGGAGAGAGAGCGAGAGAGAGAGCGGGACCCACGGGGGAGGAGAGAGAGCGAGAGAGAGAGCGGGACCCACGGGGGAGGAGAGAGAGCGAGAGAGAGAGCGGGACCCACGGGGGAGGAGAGAGAGCGAGAGAGAGAGCGGGACCCACGGGGGAGGAGAGAGAGAGAGAGAGAGAGAGAGAGAGCGGGACCCACGGGGGAGGAGAGAGAGAGAGAGAGGGAGAGAGAGCGGGACCCACGGGGAGGAGAGAGAGGGAGAGAGAGCGGGACCCACGGGGGTGGAGAGAGAGCGGGACCCACGGGGGAGGAGAGAGAGGGAGAGAGAGCGGGACCCACGGGGGAGGAGAGAGAGGGAGAGAGAGCGGGACCCACGGGGGAGGAGAGAGAGGGAGAGAGAGCGGGACCCACGGGGGAGGAGAGAGAGGGAGAGAGAGCGGGACCCACGGGGGAGGAGAGAGAGGGAGAGAGAGCGGGACCCACGGGGGGGAGGAGAGAGAGAGAGCGGGACCCACGGTGGGGGAGGAGAGAGAGAGAGCGGGACCCACGGGGTTAGGAGAGAGAGGGAGAGAGAGCGGGACCCACGGGGGAGGAGAGAGAGGGAGAGAGAGCGGGACCCACGGGGGAGGAGAGAGAGGGAGAGAGAGCGGGACCCACGGGGGAGGAGAGAGGGAGAGAGAGCGGGACCCACGGGGGAGGAGAGAGAGGGAGAGAGAGCGGGACCCACGGGGTTAGGAGAGAGAGAGAGAGAGCGGGACCCACGGGGGAGGAGAGAGAGAGAGAGAGCGGGACCCACGGGGGAGGAGAGAGAGAGAGAGAGCGGGACCCACGGGGTTAGGAGAGAGAGAGAGAGCGGGACCCACGGGGTTAGGAGAGAGAGAGAGAGCGGGACCCACGGGGTTAGGAGAGAGAGCGGGACCCACGGGGTTAGGAGAGAGAGCGGGACCCACGGGGTTAGGAGAGAGAGCGGGACCCACGGGGGGGGGAGGAGAGAGAGAGAGCGGGACCCACGGGGGGGGAGGAGAGAGAGAGAGCGGGACCCACGGGGACTGACAGCAAGATGGGGGGGGAAGAGAGAGTGGGACACAACAACAACTTGCACTTTTAATTTAATGAAACATCCTGAGACGCTTCTCAGGAACGTGATAAAACAAAGTAGGACACCAAGCCACATAAAGTGATATTAGGCCAAATGACCAAAGGCCTGGTCAAGAGGTTAATTGTAAGGAATGTCTTAAGTGAAGGAAGTGAGGTACAGAGGTGGAGAGGTTTAGGGAGGGAATTCCAGAGCTTGGGGGCCGAGGCAACTGAAGGCACAGCCACCAAGGGTGGAGCGATTAAAATTGGGAATGTACAAGAGACCAGGATTAGAGGAGTGCAGGTATCTCGGAGGGTTGTGGGGCTGGAGGAGATTACAGAGGTAGGGAGAGCGAGGACATGGAGGGATTTGAAAACCAGGGTGGGAATTTTAAAATCGAGGTGTTGCTTGACCGGGAGCCACAGTAGGTCAGTGAGTCCCGGGGTGATGGGGCAGTGGGACTTGAGATGGGTTAAGACATGGGCAGCAGAGTTTTGGATGATCTCAACTTTATGGAGGGTAGAATGTGGGAGACCACCTGGGGGGTGTGTTGGAATGGTCGAGTCTAGAGGTAACGAAGGCGTGAATGAGGGTTTCAGCAACAGATGAGCTGAGACAGGGACAAAGTCAGGCGATGTTAGGGAGGTGGAAATAGCCGGTCTTAGTGACAGCACGAATATGAGTTTGGAAGCTCAGCTCAGGATCAAATATGACACCAAACTGACTGGCTTAATCACAGACTGTTTCCAGAGAGAGATGGAGTTGCTATCTAGGGGACGGAGTTCAGAGCGGGGGCCAGGAATAATGTTGTCCGAATAATTAATTGGAGTAAATTTCTGCTCGTCCAGTACTGGATGTCAGATACGCAGTCTGATAATTTAGCAATGGTGCAGGGGTCGAGAGAGGTGGTGGTGAGGTAGAGCTGGGTGTTGTCAGTGTACATGTGAAAACTAACACTCTGCTTTTAGACGATGTCACCGAGGGGCAACATGGAGATGAGAAATAGGAGGGGCCAAGGGTTGATCCTTGGGGGACACCAGAGGTAACAGTGTGGGAGCAGGAAGACAAACCATTGCAAGGGATTCTCTGGCTATGATCAGATAGATAGGAGTGGAAGCAGGTGAGAGCAGTCCCACCCAGCTGGATGACAGTGCAGAGGTGCAGGAGGAGGATGGGGTGGTCACTGTGTCAAAGGCTGCAGACAGGTAGAGAAGGATGAAGGTGGTGGAGGGGGGGAATGTTTACCTTTGTCACAGTCACTCAGGGTGTCATTTGCGACTTTGATAAGAGCTGTCTCGGTTCTGTAGCAGGGACAGAAACCTGGTTGGAGGGATTCCCTGGAAAGCTGGGAACTGATTTGAGAGGCAGCAACATGTTCAAGGACTTTGGAGAGGAAAGGGAGGTTGGAGATTGGACGGTAGAATGTGAGAATAGAGGGGCCAAGGGTTGGTTTTTTGAGAGGAGGGAAGAAAGAGAGACAGAGGGTGGGGCACACAGGGAGAGAGAGAGATGGGAAAGCGAGAGTGGGATATTTGCGGGGAGAGAGAGAGTGGAACATGAAGGGAGTGGGATATGTAGCAGAGACACAGGAAGCAGTGGGGTCTGTAGCTTTGTATCTCTCCCAGCCAGGACTGGCCCTGTTGCACTGGGAGTGGCTGTGATAATCAGACTGAGTGTAACCAACACTTCTTTATTCCTTTCCAGTGAGGACCTGCTGA